>NW_021197526.1:0-1275 GCF_002162155.2 Triticum dicoccoides
GTCTTGCATTTTCCTCTACGCATAGAATTGCCTGATGGCTTTATTGTGAGCTAGATGTATGGTTCCGACGAAACAAATAGGACACTTCTGAGGAAAAAATGTTATATATATTGAGCGAGCCAGATACAAGTGTGACACATATGCACCTACCATTTGGAGGTAATCTTAGGGCATGTGACATGAGGTGGTCATTTTTTGTTTTTTTGAGGGACATGATATGGTCACTTATTGTTGGTAGATCCTGGCACAAGGATGGAAAACTTATGGTAGCTGCTGGTGTCGAATACTTGTATAATATACGGCACACTGATTAAACACCTACGTTTCTTCCATGACTATACATCGATCTCGAATTAAGCAAACCCCAAATGAACTGGATTAGTTAACATTGTCGACCAATGATTCAAAACCCTACAGTATGTATGCACGCATCAGAACGTCTATTTGACAATAGTTTCTTTATATCTGCCAATCATGTGAGTTCCCCTAAACTGCAAAGAAATATTCTGTTTAATTTTGCTGATTTGTTGACCTAGATAAGGCTGGTTAGTTCTTGAGTTGGGTGTGCTACGGCGAGCGAGTTCATGGCTGATTTCTTCAGGCATGCCAAACTGAACTAGGTCACTCCGTTTCTGCTCCTTCACCCCAACACTGTAGTGGTAACCAAGTCGAATCAACTCTCAGCGACTCTCAGTGATACGGGGTATTCATACCAAGAGCAATTACGTTCTTTCAGATAGATGAAACTGCAACATGCAGTTGTCAAGGTATCAGATAAATCCTAACTGCAACTTAGCAGTTGCTAATTACTGCATGCGTGCGCTCCAAACTATAAGGTGTATTATTATTTTTTAAATCAAACTATGTCGCTGACCCACTCACCAGCCGGTACATAAGACACTGCAGGAGTGTTGGTATGTGACGGCTGACACGCGACAAATGTGTGATCCATGTCTTCCATTTTCCTCTAGGCATGGAACTATAACTGTAAGTCTACAATGGTTTGTTGGGGCAGCATGAGCGAGCTCCCGTCATGGCTTTATTGTGAGCTATTGGTATATGGTTCCGAGGAGACAAATAGGACACTTCTGAGAAAAAATGTTATATATATTCAGGGAGTCAGATACAAGTATGACACATCTGCACCTACCATTCCGAAGTAATCTCAAGGCACGTGACATGATGTGGTCACCTTTTTTTTTTGAGGGACATGATATGTTCACTTATTGTTGGTAGATCGTGGCAGGAGGATGGAAAACTTATAGTAGCTGGTGG
>NW_021197527.1:0-1195 GCF_002162155.2 Triticum dicoccoides
ATAATATTCTTCTACAGAATTTTTCCCTTGTCTTAAACGCTGCAATTTTTGAAGCAATTCACGTTGATAATATGGTGGAACCCAACGCGTACGCATAGCAGTTTTCAAAGCAGCCCAAGTAGTTGGAATAGGATATAATCTACAATGTTCAGACCACCATACACATGCAAAACTAGTGAAAGCACAAACAGCAGCAGCAACTCGTCTCTCCTCAGGATATTGTAAACATGTAAATCGTTGTTCAGTTTCTAACTCCCAAGTAAGATATATATCAGGAACATATCTACCCTCAAATGGTGGAATATTCAATTTCAGTTTAGGAATATGGACATCATCTCGTACCTGAGGTGGTGGTGCAGGCCTACCATTACGAATATATACCTGAGGTCGACCTGCTGGTAGTGGTACAGGTGGCTGCACGTAGTGTTGATTTTGATCAACCTCATCCTCATAATCTCCCACATAATCATCCTCCTCCGCATCAGCAGCAGGAGCCACAGAAGTATCAACAGCAGCACCAACAGTTTGGCCAAACGCAAGAGGAACACGGCTTGCTCGGCGGAGGTCTGCTTCGCGACGTGGAGGTAGTCGTTGTTGTTGTTGTTGGAGAGGTGCGTTAGGTGCAGCGGGTGGTGGTGGTGGAAGACGCGCGAGCAATTCATTAAACTTGTTATCGAGCTTTGTTTCGCACGTCTTCTCAAGGCCAGTGATATTCTCCATGGCCTCTTCAAAATTGTTCAGCACATCTTGCACCTGTTCAGTCATCATTTGCTGAAACTTATCATGAAGCTCCTTGTTCGATAAATTCTCCCAGTCAATCTCGTCGGCTTGTGATCCTGGCATGGTTAGCAGCAATAGAAACACACAAGAATATGATCCTACAGACTACGAACAAGTGGTGGTGGTGGGTGTCACAAATCCGTCAAGCAAATCTCAAATTCTTACCAGTTCTTACCCAGCAGCAGGCGGTGATCGGCAACCGTTGTAGTCAAAAACTCCCAAAGCTTGGATATAGCGATTACCAGGGAGAGTCAAACGCACGACGTAGATGTATGTGGAGCTGGGAAGGCTTATAATATGGTAGCAAAAAGGGTCAGCAATAATCAATTCAGAGATGCAAAGTTGAATAAACGCTCAACGACGGTACTGTGCTGGTCCTAGGCTAGACTGTGCTAGAGACGCGAGCCTAGAACAC
>NW_021197528.1:0-1310 GCF_002162155.2 Triticum dicoccoides
TCATCAACACTCACAGTTTTGGCCGATTCTGGCCCGTTTCGTGGACTATTACTCACTGTTTTGGGGTCCCGGAGTGATTTCCACGAGTAACGAACCCAGTGGTGCGTTTACGTGTCGGTCATCAACACTCGGAATTTTGGCTGATTCTGACCCGTTTCGTGGATTATTACTCATCGTTTTGTGGCCCCAAAGCGATTTCTATAGTTGTTGAACCCTAAGGTGCGCTTACATGTCGGTCATCAACACTCACGGTTCTGGCCGATTCTGGCCCGTTTCATGGACTATTACTCACTGTTTTGGGGTCCCGGAGTGATTTCCACGAGTAACGAACCCTGGGGTGCGTTTACGTGTCGGTCATCAACACTCGCAGTTTTGGCCAATTCTGACCCGTTTCGTGGACTATTACTCATCGTTTTGTGGCCCCAAAGCGATTTCCATAGTTGTTGAACCCTCAGGTGCGGTTACGTGTCGGTCATCAACACCCGCAGGTTTGGCCGATTCTGGCCCGTTTCGTGGGCTATTACTCACTGTTTGGGGTCCCAGACTGATTTCAACGAGTAATGAACCCTAGGGTGCTTTTACGTGTCGTTCATCAACCCTCACGGTTTTTGTTGATTCTGACCCTTTTCGAGGACTATTACTCACCGTTTTGGGGCCCCAAAGCGATTTCCATAGTTGTCGAACACCAAGGTGCGCTTACGTGTCGGTCATCAACACTCACAGGTTTAGCCGATACTGGCCCGTTTCGTGGGCTATTACTCACTGTTTGGGTCCCGGAGTGATTTCCATGATTAACGAACCCTAAGGTGCCCTTACATGTCGGTCATCAACACTCACGGTTTTGGCCGATTCTGGCCCGTTTCATGGATTATTACTCACTGTTTTGGGGTCCCGGAGTGATTTCCACGAGTAACGAACCCAGTGGTGCGTTTACGTGTCGGTCATCAACACTCGGAATTTTGGCCGATTCTGACCCGTTTCGTGGATTATTACTCATCGTTTTGTGGCCCCAAAGCGATTTCCATAGTTGTTGAATCCTCAGGTGCGGTTACGTGTCGGTCATCAACACCCGCAGGTTTGGCCGATTCTGGCCCGTTTCGTGGGCTATTACTCACTGTTTGGGGTCCCAGACTGATTTCAACGATTAACGAACCCTAGGGTGCTTTTACGTGTCGTTCATCAACACTCGCGGTTTTTGTCGATTCTGACCCTTTTCGAGGACTATTACTCACCGTTTTGGGGCCCCAAAGCGATTTCCATAGTTGTCGAACCCCAAGGTGCGCTTACGTGTCGGTCATCAACAATCGCAG
>NW_021197529.1:0-1178 GCF_002162155.2 Triticum dicoccoides
GATGCTCGTAATGTTGTCTTATTCGTGGTTGATCCCTCGAGCATACACCATTATATCTTTTGGGTCTGACCAATGCTATCACTTGTTCACTTAACTATGGAATTCCTTTTAAAAGGAAACCCAGATGAATTGTTGTTGTGCCCATTGACAACATCCTTGTCTTCTCCATAATTTTGCTGAACATTAAGCTAGTGTTGGAAACTTTTGAAAGCATTTATTCATGCTAGCTCATGAAGCATATGTTTGGATGAAGGTAGTGATTTCCTTTAATTCATGTGCATCTGATGCAAGTTGCCGCCGTGGATTCGAGAAAGTCAATGTTGCTTCTTTGGAATCATCCCAAATCAGTCATGCATACGTGCGAAAGTATTCTGTGGTTCGGAGACTTGCAACCTCCATTCCATATGTGTTCCGTAGCACCCCAAGCCACTGACTGATTTGTTCGAGAAAAGGAGTTAAGTGTTAATCCATGGTAATGCACAAGACTTCGATACCCTAGTTGATGGTTCCCCCTCCTGAACTTGGTAGTGTTTTATTATAAGACTACCACGTGGTCATGCTTGTCTGGGACAATATGTTCACATGTTTGTAGCAGAACCAGCTCATGTTTTGGAGCTTGCCATCGTAGTTCATCTCCCGAGAATCCCGCAACGTCATCTCGTCGATTTGTGTTGCAAACTTCCGTTTTCTTCCTAGACTCGATGAGTCTGGAATATCCTGACACCAACCAGGTCTGAATCTCAGGCAGATATGATGGTTGGAACATTTCCCAAGAATTATAATATTGGTCTCTCGATAACCGGTAAGGTGGATGTCGTGGCCAACACACCCATCCGGTAGCCCTGTTATTATAATATCTTGATTGAGGAAGTTGGCCACCTCCCCATAAGGATTTCGTAGGATTTACCTCCCTAGTTGTTCCTTATGGATTCTATTGCTCCCGAAGTCCGACCTTTACTTGATGTTCTAGTTAGCAAACCATATCTAAGAATGGGTTACACTAGCACGTCAAGGAGAACATTAGAAGCGGAGTGCTAAATGTCTCTCGGTCGATCATCCAGATTTTGTTTCCTTGGCCTCGCTAAGGTGAAATCTGAGAAGGTGTTATCTTCCTTTGCATCTGCATCATCCATCATTAGCCATCATGGTAGTATGTTGTGTTGTCAGCACCCTTGACA
>NW_021197530.1:0-2002 GCF_002162155.2 Triticum dicoccoides
AAGCCGAGCAATTGGTTCATACTTTTTAGCGTGCTTCAACTTTTTCAACCTTCACGCAATATAAGAGCGCAAGCTATGGATATAACACTATAGGTGGAATAGAATATAATGATGGAGGTTATGTGGAGAAGACAAAAAAGGAGAAAGTCTCACATCGACGTGGCTAATCAACGGGCTATGGAGATGCCCATCAATTGATGTCAATGCGAGGAGTAGGGATTGCCATGCAACGGATGCACTAAGAGCTATAAGTGTATGAAAGCTCAACAAAAGAAACTAAGTGGGTGTGTATCCAACTTCCTTGCTCATGAAGACCTAGGGCATTTGAGGAAGCCCATCGTTGGAATATACAAGCCAAGTTCTATAATGAAAATTCCCACTAGTATATGAAAGAACATAGGAGACAATCTATATGAAGAACATGGTGCTACTTTGAAGCACAAGATATGAGACTCACTACATGAAGAACATGGTGCTACTTTGAAGCACAAGTGTGGAAAAAGAGATAGTAACATTGCCCCTTTTTTTCTTTTTCTTTTTTTTCTTTGGCCTTTCTTTTTTTTATTTTTGGCCTTTCTTTTTTTCTTTTTGGGGACCATGCTCTAATAATGAAGATCATCACACTTTTATTTACTTACAACTCGATATTACAACTCGATACTGGAACAAAGATATGACTCCATATGAATGCTTCCGGCGGTGTACCGGGATGTGCAATGATCTAGCGTAGCAATGACATCAAAAAATGGACAAGCCATGCACATCATGCTAGCTATCTTACGATCATGCAAAGCAATATGACAATAAATGCTCAAGTCATATATATGATGATGATGGAGGTTGCATGGCAATATATCTCGGAATGGCTATGGAAATGCCATGATAGGTAGGTATGGTGGCTGTTTTGAGGAAGATATAATGAGGCTTATGTGTGATAGAGCGTATCGTATCATGGGGTTTGGATGCACCGTGAAGTTTGCACGAACTCTCGAGGTGAGAAAGGCCAATGCACAGTACCGAAGAGGCTAGCAATGATGGAAAGGTAAAAGTGCGTATAATCCATGGACTCACATTAGTCATAAAGAACTCATATACTTATTGCAAAAGTTTATTAGAACTCGAAGCAAATTACTACTATGCATGCCCCTAGGGGGATAGATTGGTAGGAAAAGACCGTTGCTCGTCCCCGACCGCCACTCATAAGGAAGACAATCAAAGAAACACCCCATGCTTCAGATTTGTCACACAATGGTTACCATACGTGCATGCTACGGGACTTGCAAACCTCAACACAAGTGTCTCTACAATCCACAACCACCCACTAGCAGGACTCTTATATCACCATCTTTATATCGCAAAACTATTGCAAGGAATCAAACCTATCATATTCAGCGATCTACAAGTTTATGTAGGATTTTATGACTAACCATGTGAATGACCAATTCCTGTCATCTCTCTAAATAGATATAAGTGAAGCAAGAGAGTTAATTCTTTCTACAAAAGATATGCCCATGCTCTAAGAAATATAAGTGAAGCAAAAGAGCATTCTACAAATGGCAGTTTTCTATGTAAAGAGAAACAGGCAATCCAACTTCAAATGATATAAGTGAAGCACATGAAGCATTCTATGAAGCCACACTCAAAAGCTATAAGTGAAGTGCAATGAGCATTCTATAAATCAACCAAGGACTATCTCATACTAGCATGGTGCATAAAGGAAAAATGAAAACTAAATGCACAAGACGCTCCAAGACTTGCACATAATGCATGAACGAAACGAATTCGAAAACATACCGATACTTGTTGAAGAAAGAGGGGATGCCTTCCGGGGCATCCCAAAGCTTAGACTCTTGAGTCTCCTTGAATATTTACTTGGGGTGCCTCAGGCATCCCCAAGCTTGAGCTCTTGCCTCTCTTCCTTTTCCTCGTACCGAGACATCCTCGATTAGACACTACATCCACACAAAACTTCAACAGAAAACTCGGTAAGATCCATTAGTAT
>NW_021197531.1:0-749 GCF_002162155.2 Triticum dicoccoides
AACTCTGGGCTGGCCTACCCGTACCTAAGACAATCTGAGTGTGCCCTGAGAAAGAGATATGTGCAGCTCCTATCGGGATTTGTCGGCACATTCGGGCGGTGTTGCTGGTCTTGTTTTAACCTGTCGAAGTGTCTTGAGTTACCGAGATACCGAGTCTGATCGGAACGTCTTGGGAGGAGGTCTATTCCTTCGTTGACCGTGAGAGCTTGTCATGGGCTAAGTTGGGACTCCCCTGCAGGGATTGATCTTTCGAAAGCCGTGCCCGTGGTTATGGGCAGATGGGAATTTGTTAATGTCCGGTTGTAGATTACTTGAACTAAACTTAATTAAAATGAATCAACCGTGTGTGTTACCGTGATGGCCCCTTCTCAGTGGAGTCCGGGAAGTGGACACGGTGTTGGAGTTATGCTTGCGCAGGATGTTCCTTTAGCTTCTCGCTCGTGCCTCGCCTTCTCTTCTCGCTCTCTTTTGCGTATAAGTTAGCCACCACATATGCTAGTCGCTTGCTGCAGCTCCACATATTTTTGCCTTATCCATTCCTATGAGCTTAAATAGTCTTGATCGCGTGGGTGTGAGATTGCTGAGTCCCTGTGGCTCACAGATACTACAACTCCAGATGCAGGTCCAGGTGATTCCGCTCCAGGTGACGATTACGAGCTCAAGTGGGAGTTCGACGAGGACTCTCAGCGATACTACGTGTCTTTTCCGGATGATCAGTAGTGGTGCCTAGTTGGGGTTATCGATTCAGG
>NW_021197532.1:0-1178 GCF_002162155.2 Triticum dicoccoides
CCCCCCTGACACTGACAGTGGGCCCCAGCGCCACTAACCCCTAATTAGGATTAATTTAATCCTGTTTAACCCCCCTGTCACTGACGTGTGGGCCCCACACGTCAGGTTTGACCTCAGCCAGCCACAGTTGACCACTGACGTCATGCTGACGTCATGCTGACGCAATAATTATATTTCTGGAATTAAATTAAATCAGGAAATTCCAGAATATTATTTAAACTTCAAAAATTCATAACTTTTATTCTGTAACTCCAAATTGGACAAATTATATATGAAAAATGATCAGAAAAATCCAATCTATCCATCTGTACTATTTTCATGCATGATCAAACAAGTTAAATTGATGTTTTAAGCAGAACAAGGAAAGGCACTTTAAAAGGCCATATTTGAATTTGAAATTTGAATCCTTGATTCAAATTTGTTCAAACACCCCTGGTTTTAGTTGCATTAGCCCAACACACTCATATTGCCATGTTTCAAGCATGCATCATATTGTTGCATACTGTTTGGTAATGTTTGTGAATCGGTGCTCTCTGCGGCAGGTTCTGTCCCCGAAGAGTACCCTGATTACCCTAGCGAAGAACCGTATCAGTGCATCGAACCATCAGGCAAGCAACCAACCATTTGATCATATCGATACAATCCCATGTTCTCGCTCCTGCTCTCTTTTACTGCATTAAGACAACGCGATTCAAACTGCTGTGTGCTACGGTAGTTGAACCCATTTCCTCTGCATGACCTGTTATTGCCACAGTAACTAGATGAAACCCACTAGCATGTGTAGGAGTTGCTTGAGCCATATGTATGTGTTGTTCCTACCTTGCTATGCCTGCTATGCTTAGAGTCGTGTCAGGTCTGGTTCATCTGGGTGATGGGCTAGAGTGAAATGTTATGTCGGTAATGAGAGTGGTGTGGTGAACACGATTTGGTAAAGGTATCGATGAGAGGCCATGTAGGAGTACATGGTGGGTTGTTTCATTGAAGCCGACCTTAAGCACTGAGATCTGTATGTGTGATTTAAGAATCAGCTACTACCATGCATTGGGCCCGAAACCAATGGACCCTCTCGACTTCTTATTCACCCTAGTTCTCCGTCCAGGAGTTGCAAGTAGTTTCTGGTGTTTGTAGCCTACTGGAGGCCGTGGACAGCGCTGACCGTAGGGGTGGGCTGTGATGCG
>NW_021197533.1:0-5421 GCF_002162155.2 Triticum dicoccoides
CATAGACAGTAGCCCCTGATGCTCGGTTCGGTGTTCGGAAAGAAAAGCCGGACTGAGGATCTAAAAAGATATACGCAGGAGTCATTAAAAATATGTCTATATGGGATTGCAGGCTGCGCTGCTGACCTCTGCCGCATTGACTGCGGAGGTCAATACTTTGAAGGAAAACCTCGAGCGGTCCAAGAACGAGCTCGGCCGTGCCAAGAAGCAGCTCGAGGACAAGGAAGGTGCGTAACACCTTATTAAAATTGTACCTTACAGAAAAGGATTTTGGTTGCAAAAAGAATGCCAAGGATAACGTGGGTATTGCAGGGGCCACTAACAAGGTGGCAACCCTGAAAGAGGCGGTGGCCGCGGCCGAACGCAATGCGGCCGCGGAGCGCACCGAGAGAGAGAAGCAGGAGGCACGAGTGGCGGAGGTACAGCAAGAGCTCCAGGATCTCGTGAAAAAACATGAGAGCCTGGAGCGTGACTCGAAGACTCAAGAGTCTGAGCTTGCAACGGCTCTTGAGAGTGCCAAAGCCGCTAAGGCCGAAGCCTACAAGGCCCTCCAGGAGATTGAGGCAGTGAAGAAAATAGCAGCGGGTAAGGCATTTTTCATGCAAAGTAAGCATGTGAGTGTTAATTACCTGTTGCTTACCCAAATTCGGAGCTCTCCAAGAGTGTTCGCAGATCTTCCTCACAGCGTGTCCGATGCTGCCGCGTTCTACCAGGCCGAGGAGGGGAGCTCGACGGAGAAGGTCTTCTGGTCTTAGTATGCTGAGGCCAGACATCCGGTGCCTCTTAGCGACCAGCTGAAGCAGCTGGTCGAGCTCCACAAGGCGGCCGAACAGGTCATGAAGGGCCTCATAGTTCGGCTGTGGCCTAAGGAGGCCATGCCTGGGAGCTACTTCGGCATGATGCGGCGGCTGGTGGATGCGTGCTCGTGGGTTGAAGTCATCAAGCACTCCGCCTGTATTGAAGGTGCCCGTCGGGCCCTTGCCCGCGCAAAGGTGCACTGGGGCAAGATGGATGCCCAGAAACTCGTGACTGACCCGCCACCAGAGGGCAAGGAGCATCGCACGCCCGAGATGTATTATAAGAGTGTGCTGAAGGGCGCCCGCACTATTGCGGGTGAGTGCTCCAAAGATGAAATTTTTGAGTAGACTCGCATTTTGTTATCCTGTGCGCTGAAAACTTAGTTCATATGCGCTAAGCAACGCTTGTTAATTTAAAATATTACCTTCTATGCGGCTGTTTATCAAATCTGAGAGATGGCAAGTCGTCGGCTTCAGCCCTCATGCCAAGAGTGCTGGGGTGTTCGGGATAAACTTGAGCACTCTTGTTCCCATTTTTGGGTCCATCTAGGGAGGCGCTCAACACAACGAACAAGGCAACCGGACTTATAATGCTTGAACACTCTCACTTAGCCATAGAATTCTATAATTTTAAATTTCGGCGAAGCCCCTAGTCTTCGGAAGGCCGAATTTGGGGCGCTATCCACACCTGGGCCGGACAAGATCCGGCTCCTCGCTCTAAGCGGCATAAGTCTTTAAGGACTCGCAAAAAACCTCTCGAACCGGCTCTCGCCTCATCATGACGGTCAGTTTTAGCTTTCTCCACTGAGGCGTTAACCCAGCTCAACTGGGGCGCAATCGCAGTGGTTCTCCCAGTGCTACCTTAGCCGATACAATGGAACGTAAGGTACCAAAACATGGGAGCCGGGCAAACCCAACTATTGACCCAAGACATGATTCGGAGCCGATGCATATAATGCTATAAGTTCGGGGTGCCACACTTGTGAAAGTGTTCGGACTTATCACACCATGATGCGGGAAACATAAGCCCCTAGTGTGATTTAACCGTACCAAAGTGTACGGATGCAACATGTCGTAAATGAACATATGTATAAAAAAGAAATGCAATTATAAGCAAAAAGGTGCTGCATTGTTTTATTCAAGAAGTGCTGCTATGAATGCAGAACGATAGAAATAGTGCGATAAGCAAGGGACGGGACTGTTAAACATGTCCCCCTCCAGGGGTAGGCTGTGGAGTGGTGTATAAAACAGATTTAATGCTCGTAATGGAGACCACCTGGATATTCGTTGTAGCCTTTATCCTTCCCTGACTATTGCATCGTGAGTTCGGCAGGTTTGCTGCCGGACAGGGCCTCTGACGAACGGAGTCCTATGGGTTAAAATAAAAAGGAAAAAAAAGAATGACACACTTGAGAGCCCCTAGTGTGGTTGAGCAGCAGTCTGGGCTTATCGTGGTCGTACCCCTCTCCCCATGCCCATGGTATCTTCAGAGCATAATAGTGTACGCGAAGGACCTGTTTTGACGTTTTACAGGGGCTGGGGTTGGGGCCGCACTTCTACGCGTGCTCGGAACGTGCCAGGTGGTCTTGTTGTAGGTTACTCCAAGCGCGCTTATCTATGTCCGGTCGCTTAACGGCCGGACTCGAGAATTGCCTTAAGAGGCTGCATTGTACTTCTGCCGCGAGAGCCGCTGTATGTTCCTCCGTTCGGAGAGAACGTTCAGTGTTTCCGTTGACTGTGATGACTCCTCGAGGGCCTGGCATCTTGAGCTTGAGGTATGCGTAGTGCGGCACCGCGTTGAACTTTGCAAACGCGGTTCATCCGAGCAGGGCATGATAGCCGCTGCGGAACGGAACTATGTCGAAGATTAACTCCTCGCTTCGGAAGTTATCCGGGGATCCGAAGACCACTTCCAGTGTGAGTGAGCCTGTACAATTGGCTTCTACACCTGGTATGACGCCTTTAAAGGTCGTCTTGGTAGGTTTAATCCTTGAGGGGTCTATGCCCATTTTGCGCACTGTATCCTGATAAAGCAGGTTCAGGCTACTGCCGCCGTCCATCAGGACTCTGGTGAGGTGAAATCCGTCGACGATTGGGTCTAGGACCAATGCGGCGAATCCACCGTGGCGGATGCTGGTGGGGTGGTCCCTTCGGTCAAAAGTGATCAGGCAGGAGGACCATGGATTGAACTTCAGGGCAACTGGCTCCATCACGTATACATCCCTTAGCGCATGCTTCCGCTCCCTTTTGGGTATGTGCGTTGCGTATATCATGTTCACCGTCCGCACCCGTGGGGGGAAACCCTTCTGTCCTCTATTGTTCGGCGGTCGGGTCTCTTCCTCGTCATCGCTATGCAGCCCCTTGCCATTGTTTTCGGCAATTAACTTGCCTGCCTGCTTGAATACCCAACAGTCCCTATTGGTGTGGTTAGCTGGCTATTCGGAGGTGCCGTGTATCTGGCACAAGCGGTCGAGTATTCGGTCCAAATTGGACGGACCCGGAGCAGTTCTTTTGAATGGCTTTTTTCGCTGACCGGGTTTAGAGCTACTGAATCCGGCATTGACTGCCGTATCCTCACTATTATCGTCGTTAATGCGGCGTTTGTTTTTGTTACGACGTGACCTGCCACTACGGTCCTTGATGTCCGGACTGCCAGAATTTTTGCTGAGGTTGTTGCTGCGTGCTAGCCAGCTGTCCTCACCCGCGCAGAAGCGGGTCATGAGTGATGTGAGGGCTGCCATGGATTTCGGCTTTTCCTGTCTCAGGTGCCAGGCAAGCCACTCGTCGCGGATATTATGCTTGAAGGCCGCGAGGGCCTCCGCATCCGGACAGTCGATGATTTGGTTTTTCTTGGTTAAGAACCGTGTCCAGGATTGTCTGGCCGATTCGTCTGGCTGCTAAATTATGTGGCTTAGGTCATCAGCGTCTGGTGGTCCCACATACGTGCCTTGGAAGTTCTCGAGGAATGCGGCTTCCAGGTCTTCCCAACTCCCAATTGACTCTGCTGGCAAGCTGTTAAGCCAATGCTGGGCTGGTCCTTTCAGCTTGAGGGGGAGATATTTGATGGCGTAAAGATCGTCACCGTGGGCCATGTGGATGTGAAGAAGATAGTCTTCGATCCAAACCGCGGGGTCTGTTGTGCCATCATAAGATTCGATATTCACGGTTTTAAACCCTTCGGGGATTTGATGATCCATTAATTCATCTGTGAAGCATAGTGGGTGTGCGGCGCCTCTGTACTGGGCGATATCACGACGGAGCTCAAAAGAGCTTTGTCTGTTTTGTTCGGCCCGGCCGAACTTACTGTGTCCGGCGCGACGGTTGTCGTCACGTACCGTGGGGCGCCCACGCGATCCATAGATCGATCTTGATTGTCTTGCCTTATCCTCCAATATATCTGGCAAGTCCGGAGCGTTCCCCTGTGGCCTTGTGCTTTTCGAGCGATGCCGGGGTACGGGTCTGGTGAAGGGCCTGGAGGCCTCTCTGTCGCGACCACGGGGTGGTCGGTCAGCCGTATTGTCTCCTGGTGATGCGGGTTCATACGCTTCCTCCTCTAATCGGGGGAGCAGCTTGCGTTTAAGGTAGCTTTTGGAGGGGCGTTCGAGCTCATGCTCTTTGGCCGCGAGGACTTCAGTCCATCTGTCGGCTAGCAGATCTTAATCAGCTCTAAGCTGTTGTGGCTTTTTCTAGAGGCTGTTCGCCGTGGCCATAAGCCTGCGTTTAAAACGCTCTTGTTCGACGGGATCCTCAGGCACGATGAATTCATCGTCGTCGAGGCTTGCCTCATCTCCGGAGGGAGGCATATAATCCTCTACCTCTTCTTATGCCGCTCTCTCATGAGGGCTGGCGTCTCCGTCCTCCTGTGTTGGATCTTGCTGGAGTGGGTTGTCTTTGGCACTGTCCGGTGTATTATTGTCTCCGGTGCCGGAATCTTCATTCTTGCTGTGGCGGGATTTAGAGCGGCGCCGCTGACGCAGGCGCTTGGGCTGTTTCTTGGAGGGGTCATCCTCCGCTGTTCCTTCGCCATTCCCATCCTTTGGGATATCCACCATGTATATGTCATATGATGAGGTGGCTTTCCAGTGCCCGATGGGCGCTGGTTCTTGGTCGTCTCCGGCATCGTCGTCCATACCGTCGATGTCTTCGGAGTCGTAGTCTAGCATGTCGGTTAGATCGTCGACAGCGGCTACCAAGTGGGTGGTGGGTGGGTTTTGAATTTCTTCATCGTCCGCATCCCAACCGTCCTGACCGCAGTCCGGCCAGGGCTCTCCTGATAACGAGAGATACTTTAGCGAACTCAAGATGTCGTCAAAAGGTGAGTGTTGAAAGATGTCCGCTGCGGTGAACTCCATGATCGGCGTCCAATCGGATTCGATCGGAGGGGGCGCGGGAGGTTCGGAGTCCGGCACCTCGGAGTCACGAGCTTTATGAGGGACAAGATCAGTGTTCGGCTTTATCGCCGTAGAGGTTGCAGCCCCCGAGGCGGTGTCTAGCCATCCGTCCTCGACCTGCGCAGCCGGCTCCGAATTGAAGATCGGAGCGGGTTCAAGTGCGGCCTCCAGGGTACTGTCCGGCTGCAGAGCTAAATCATGCTCGCCGTGACAGTGCGGCACGCTCGGCTATG
>NW_021197534.1:0-5421 GCF_002162155.2 Triticum dicoccoides
CATAGACAGTAGCCCCTGATGCTCGGTTCGGTGTTCGGAAAGAAAAGCCGGACTGAGGATCTAAAAAGATATACGCAGGAGTCATTAAAAATATGTCTATATGGGATTGCAGGCTGCGCTGCTGACCTCTGCCGCATTGACTGCGGAGGTCAATACTTTGAAGGAAAACCTCGAGCGGTCCAAGAACGAGCTCGGCCGTGCCAAGAAGCAGCTCGAGGACAAGGAAGGTGCGTAACACCTTATTAAAATTGTACCTTACAGAAAAGGATTTTGGTTGCAAAAAGAATGCCAAGGATAACGTGGGTATTGCAGGGGCCACTAACAAGGTGGCAACCCTGAAAGAGGCGGTGGCCGCGGCCGAACGCAATGCGGCCGCGGAGCGCACCGAGAGAGAGAAGCAGGAGGCACGAGTGGCGGAGGTACAGCAAGAGCTCCAGGATCTCGTGAAAAAACATGAGAGCCTGGAGCGTGACTCGAAGACTCAAGAGTCTGAGCTTGCAACGGCTCTTGAGAGTGCCAAAGCCGCTAAGGCCGAAGCCTACAAGGCCCTCCAGGAGATTGAGGCAGTGAAGAAAATAGCAGCGGGTAAGGCATTTTTCATGCAAAGTAAGCATGTGAGTGTTAATTACCTGTTGCTTACCCAAATTCGGAGCTCTCCAAGAGTGTTCGCAGATCTTCCTCACAGCGTGTCCGATGCTGCCGCGTTCTACCAGGCCGAGGAGGGGAGCTCGACGGAGAAGGTCTTCTGGTCTTAGTATGCTGAGGCCAGACATCCGGTGCCTCTTAGCGACCAGCTGAAGCAGCTGGTCGAGCTCCACAAGGCGGCCGAACAGGTCATGAAGGGCCTCATAGTTCGGCTGTGGCCTAAGGAGGCCATGCCTGGGAGCTACTTCGGCATGATGCGGCGGCTGGTGGATGCGTGCTCGTGGGTTGAAGTCATCAAGCACTCCGCCTGTATTGAAGGTGCCCGTCGGGCCCTTGCCCGCGCAAAGGTGCACTGGGGCAAGATGGATGCCCAGAAACTCGTGACTGACCCGCCACCAGAGGGCAAGGAGCATCGCACGCCCGAGATGTATTATAAGAGTGTGCTGAAGGGCGCCCGCACTATTGCGGGTGAGTGCTCCAAAGATGAAATTTTTGAGTAGACTCGCATTTTGTTATCCTGTGCGCTGAAAACTTAGTTCATATGCGCTAAGCAACGCTTGTTAATTTAAAATATTACCTTCTATGCGGCTGTTTATCAAATCTGAGAGATGGCAAGTCGTCGGCTTCAGCCCTCATGCCAAGAGTGCTGGGGTGTTCGGGATAAACTTGAGCACTCTTGTTCCCATTTTTGGGTCCATCTAGGGAGGCGCTCAACACAACGAACAAGGCAACCGGACTTATAATGCTTGAACACTCTCACTTAGCCATAGAATTCTATAATTTTAAATTTCGGCGAAGCCCCTAGTCTTCGGAAGGCCGAATTTGGGGCGCTATCCACACCTGGGCCGGACAAGATCCGGCTCCTCGCTCTAAGCGGCATAAGTCTTTAAGGACTCGCAAAAAACCTCTCGAACCGGCTCTCGCCTCATCATGACGGTCAGTTTTAGCTTTCTCCACTGAGGCGTTAACCCAGCTCAACTGGGGCGCAATCGCAGTGGTTCTCCCAGTGCTACCTTAGCCGATACAATGGAACGTAAGGTACCAAAACATGGGAGCCGGGCAAACCCAACTATTGACCCAAGACATGATTCGGAGCCGATGCATATAATGCTATAAGTTCGGGGTGCCACACTTGTGAAAGTGTTCGGACTTATCACACCATGATGCGGGAAACATAAGCCCCTAGTGTGATTTAACCGTACCAAAGTGTACGGATGCAACATGTCGTAAATGAACATATGTATAAAAAAGAAATGCAATTATAAGCAAAAAGGTGCTGCATTGTTTTATTCAAGAAGTGCTGCTATGAATGCAGAACGATAGAAATAGTGCGATAAGCAAGGGACGGGACTGTTAAACATGTCCCCCTCCAGGGGTAGGCTGTGGAGTGGTGTATAAAACAGATTTAATGCTCGTAATGGAGACCACCTGGATATTCGTTGTAGCCTTTATCCTTCCCTGACTATTGCATCGTGAGTTCGGCAGGTTTGCTGCCGGACAGGGCCTCTGACGAACGGAGTCCTATGGGTTAAAATAAAAAGGAAAAAAAAGAATGACACACTTGAGAGCCCCTAGTGTGGTTGAGCAGCAGTCTGGGCTTATCGTGGTCGTACCCCTCTCCCCATGCCCATGGTATCTTCAGAGCATAATAGTGTACGCGAAGGACCTGTTTTGACGTTTTACAGGGGCTGGGGTTGGGGCCGCACTTCTACGCGTGCTCGGAACGTGCCAGGTGGTCTTGTTGTAGGTTACTCCAAGCGCGCTTATCTATGTCCGGTCGCTTAACGGCCGGACTCGAGAATTGCCTTAAGAGGCTGCATTGTACTTCTGCCGCGAGAGCCGCTGTATGTTCCTCCGTTCGGAGAGAACGTTCAGTGTTTCCGTTGACTGTGATGACTCCTCGAGGGCCTGGCATCTTGAGCTTGAGGTATGCGTAGTGCGGCACCGCGTTGAACTTTGCAAACGCGGTTCATCCGAGCAGGGCATGATAGCCGCTGCGGAACGGAACTATGTCGAAGATTAACTCCTCGCTTCGGAAGTTATCCGGGGATCCGAAGACCACTTCCAGTGTGAGTGAGCCTGTACAATTGGCTTCTACACCTGGTATGACGCCTTTAAAGGTCGTCTTGGTAGGTTTAATCCTTGAGGGGTCTATGCCCATTTTGCGCACTGTATCCTGATAAAGCAGGTTCAGGCTACTGCCGCCGTCCATCAGGACTCTGGTGAGGTGAAATCCGTCGACGATTGGGTCTAGGACCAATGCGGCGAATCCACCGTGGCGGATGCTGGTGGGGTGGTCCCTTCGGTCAAAAGTGATCAGGCAGGAGGACCATGGATTGAACTTCAGGGCAACTGGCTCCATCACGTATACATCCCTTAGCGCATGCTTCCGCTCCCTTTTGGGTATGTGCGTTGCGTATATCATGTTCACCGTCCGCACCCGTGGGGGGAAACCCTTCTGTCCTCTATTGTTCGGCGGTCGGGTCTCTTCCTCGTCATCGCTATGCAGCCCCTTGCCATTGTTTTCGGCAATTAACTTGCCTGCCTGCTTGAATACCCAACAGTCCCTATTGGTGTGGTTAGCTGGCTATTCGGAGGTGCCGTGTATCTGGCACAAGCGGTCGAGTATTCGGTCCAAATTGGACGGACCCGGAGCAGTTCTTTTGAATGGCTTTTTTCGCTGACCGGGTTTAGAGCTACTGAATCCGGCATTGACTGCCGTATCCTCACTATTATCGTCGTTAATGCGGCGTTTGTTTTTGTTACGACGTGACCTGCCACTACGGTCCTTGATGTCCGGACTGCCAGAATTTTTGCTGAGGTTGTTGCTGCGTGCTAGCCAGCTGTCCTCACCCGCGCAGAAGCGGGTCATGAGTGATGTGAGGGCTGCCATGGATTTCGGCTTTTCCTGTCTCAGGTGCCAGGCAAGCCACTCGTCGCGGATATTATGCTTGAAGGCCGCGAGGGCCTCCGCATCCGGACAGTCGATGATTTGGTTTTTCTTGGTTAAGAACCGTGTCCAGGATTGTCTGGCCGATTCGTCTGGCTGCTAAATTATGTGGCTTAGGTCATCAGCGTCTGGTGGTCCCACATACGTGCCTTGGAAGTTCTCGAGGAATGCGGCTTCCAGGTCTTCCCAACTCCCAATTGACTCTGCTGGCAAGCTGTTAAGCCAATGCTGGGCTGGTCCTTTCAGCTTGAGGGGGAGATATTTGATGGCGTAAAGATCGTCACCGTGGGCCATGTGGATGTGAAGAAGATAGTCTTCGATCCAAACCGCGGGGTCTGTTGTGCCATCATAAGATTCGATATTCACGGTTTTAAACCCTTCGGGGATTTGATGATCCATTAATTCATCTGTGAAGCATAGTGGGTGTGCGGCGCCTCTGTACTGGGCGATATCACGACGGAGCTCAAAAGAGCTTTGTCTGTTTTGTTCGGCCCGGCCGAACTTACTGTGTCCGGCGCGACGGTTGTCGTCACGTACCGTGGGGCGCCCACGCGATCCATAGATCGATCTTGATTGTCTTGCCTTATCCTCCAATATATCTGGCAAGTCCGGAGCGTTCCCCTGTGGCCTTGTGCTTTTCGAGCGATGCCGGGGTACGGGTCTGGTGAAGGGCCTGGAGGCCTCTCTGTCGCGACCACGGGGTGGTCGGTCAGCCGTATTGTCTCCTGGTGATGCGGGTTCATACGCTTCCTCCTCTAATCGGGGGAGCAGCTTGCGTTTAAGGTAGCTTTTGGAGGGGCGTTCGAGCTCATGCTCTTTGGCCGCGAGGACTTCAGTCCATCTGTCGGCTAGCAGATCTTGATCAGCTCTAAGCTGTTGTGGCTTTTTCTAGAGGCTGTTCGCCGTGGCCATAAGCCTGCGTTTAAAACGCTCTTGTTCGACGGGATCCTCAGGCACGATGAATTCATCGTCGTCGAGGCTTGCCTCATCTCCGGAGGGAGGCATATAATCCTCTACCTCTTCTTATTCCGCTCTCTCATGAGGGCTGGCGTCTCCGTCCTCCTGTGTTGGATCTTGCTGGAGTGGGTTGTCTTTGGCACTGTCCGGTGTATTATTGTCTCCGGTGCCGGAATCTTCATTCTTGCTGTGGCGGGATTTAGAGCGGCGCCGCTGACGCAGGCGCTTGGGCTGTTTCTTGGAGGGGTCATCCTCCGCTGTTCCTTCGCCATTCCCATCCTTTGGGATATCCACCATGTATATGTCATATGATGAGGTGGCTTTCCAGTGCCCGATGGGCGCTGGTTCTTGGTCGTCTCCGGCATCGTCGTCCATACCGTCGATGTCTTCGGAGTCGTAGTCTAGCATGTCGGTTAGATCGTCGACAGCGGCTACCAAGTGGGTGGTGGGTGGGTTTTGAATTTCTTCATCGTCCGCATCCCAACCGTCCTGACCGCAGTCCGGCCAGGGCTCTCCTGATAACGAGAGATACTTTAGCGAACTCAAGATGTCGTCAAAAGGTGAGTGTTGAAAGATGTCCGCTGCGGTGAACTCCATGATCGGCGTCCAATCGGATTCGATCGGAGGGGGCGCGGGAGGTTCGGAGTCCGGCACCTCGGAGTCACGAGCTTTATGAGGGACAAGATCAGTGTTCGGCTTTATCGCCGTAGAGGTTGCAGCCCCCGAGGCGGTGTCTAGCCATCCGTCCTCGACCTGCGCAGCCGGCTCCGAATTGAAGATCGGAGCGGGTTCAAGTGCGGCCTCCAGGGTACTGTCCGGCTGCAGAGCTAAATCATGCTCGCCGTGACAGTGCGGCACGCTCGGCTATG
>NW_021197535.1:0-1588 GCF_002162155.2 Triticum dicoccoides
AAATCTGGTCGCTGAAAGTCTACTTTTTTTGATGGGCACGGCGTGAGAAAATAACCAAGCGGATGAAAATTCTCGCTCGGGGGTATATCAATATTGTTCAAATTCCATATACCCGGACCCTCGCTCGGGAGTATATCAACATTGGTGATATCACCAAGAGGGCGTCGGAAGTTATTTGTTGCCTCCATTTGTCGCTGTCGGTGTTGCTTATAAAGATTCACCCTTTCCCACCGAGAACCAAACGGGGTCAAGTCATTTGAGGACATCACTGTCACAGACAACTATCATTGGAAAAACAGATCAACAAGTACCGTCTAGTATATTTAACATACGTTAACCTACAATATCTCAGACCCATTAACATCAACTACTTGGAAAGCCCATGACTCAGCACTAAGGAAGCGCCAGAGATTAAACCCTCAATATTTGTGATAACTAAACATATATATGCAACAAATGTTGGATTTATTCCTTCCTGCTTAACTAAAAAGTGATTTACGCCCTCTCTCTACCATCTATAAAAACTGTGACAATGGAAGCTTGCATTGGATTTATTCCTTCCTGCTTTTAAATAGTTTTTAGTTTTGCTGATTTTCCCCTGTTACTAAAGTGATTTATGTTGTTGAATGCACTCATCAGGTTATAAAACGTGCAAAAAACTCATCACATGCTCACCAATACCCCAGCGAGGCATCACTACCTGGGTTCCTAGTTCATTGAAGAGACAAACATCAAAGTCTGGAAGATATTTTAGAAATGATGAAGTCGACGTCCAGCAAGAAGCTCAAGGAGTTTTAATGGGCCACATTAAAATCTGTGAGCTCATCGGAACAGGGCAGTAACCTTTTCATCCCCTTGCATACTATTTGAGGAAAAAGTTCTTAGAAAACAGTTGAGAACTACTGTATATCTCCATATGGCATTGTAGAACAAAACCGGTGACTTACTAAAAAGTGATTTACACACTCTGCCATCTGTAAAAATTGTGACAATCGAAGCTTTGCATTTGTACATATCAAGAACAGGAGTATAGATTCTAATCGCAGAGATTTACCTCTTTTACAGCGATTCTAATACCATTTTTTCCTTAAATCTAACAACTCGATGCCTCGCTCGTACATAAGAAGGCCATGTGTGCATCGCTGGAGCTATAATGAACAGTTGGGGCTACTACATAAGAACAGTTGCGGCACTCACCAACAAAGGTAAAGTTGGAAATTGTGAAGCGTGCACAACTTACTGCCCTATGGTGTAAACTCGGTCGAACAACAGTAGGTGCTAACCTGTTGCTCGCAGCCGCGGCGGCACCGGTGCCTCCTGCTCCGATGGCAAACTTTGAAAGAAACAGGCCTCGCCCACCCGCTCCATCTGCAAACTGGTAGGATCCCAAACCGAGACCTGGAAGCATGGAGAAACAGGCCTCGCCCGTCCCGCTCAGAAACGTTTTGAAAATTGGTTTGTTGTTGTATATGGAAGGCGTGAGATGGACAGAGTATGATTGGTCGCTTTATTTTTGGGCATTGGAGGTGTAAGATGGAAAGAACGAAAAGATTGATTGGCGTTGTATATCTGTTTGCGATTGCGATGC
>NW_021197536.1:0-1959 GCF_002162155.2 Triticum dicoccoides
TGGACTCTGGAGAGGTGCGGAGGTAGTCCCAATTGGTAGGCCACTTCTCCTTGTTAGGCTAGAATGCGAAAGGGTCCAATGTAGCGAGGAGCCAATTTGCCTTTGATACCGAAGCGATGGGTCTCCTTCAGAGGAGTGACCCAAAGGTAAGCCTTCTCGTCAACTTCAAAAGTCATAGCCTTATGTTTACGATCATATGGGCTCTTTTGACGAGATTGGGATCTTTTCAACTTTTCACGAATAATGCAAACTTGCTCTTCTGCTTCCTGGACCATATCCGGGCCAAATAGTTGTCTTTCCCTGGTTTCTGACCAGTTAAGAGGCGTTTGACACCTTCGTCCATAGAGAACTTCAAAAGGAGCTTTGTCCAAGGTAGATTGATAGCTATTGTTATAAGCAAATTCGGCAAATGGAAGGCATTTCTCCCAATCCATTCCGAATGAGATAACAGAGGCTCAGAGCATATTTTCCAGAATTTGATTGACACGTTCTACTTGACCACTTGATTGAGAGTGGAATGTGGTTCTAAAGGAGAGACGAGTTCCCATAGCATTTTGGAAACTTTCCCAAGATCAAGAGGTGAAGAGACTTCCATGATCCGAGTTAATTTCCAATGGGAGACCATGGAGAGACACTATTCAGGAGATATACAAATCTGCTAGCTGACTATAGGTTACACTCACACGAACAGGCAAGAAATGGGCTACTTTGGAAAGACGATCGATAACGACGAAGATAGTGTTATTCCCTCTCTTGGTCCTGGGAAAACCGGTGATGAAATCCATACCAATTTTATCCCATTTCCATTCAGGAATAGCTAAAGGTTGAAAGGTGCCAGCAGGCCGTTGATGCTCTGCTTTAACACAATGACAAACATCGCAACTAGCATTATAGAGAGCAATTTCTCTCTTCATGCTAGTCCACCAGAACCTCTGGCTTAGGTCCCGATACATCTTAGTACTACAGGGATGAATGGTGATAAGAGATTCATGAGCCTCCTTAAGGATCAACTGCCATAGATGCTGGTTCTTGGGAACCACTAGACGGTTCTCAAAGAACACAACAATTCGGTCATCCATAGAGAAACATTTAGCAACCCCGCTAGCAATGTTTTCCCGGATGCGGGTTATACCCTTATCTCACTTCTGGGAAGCTATGATTTGATCCGTAAGGGTAGGTTTCACCACCAAGGTGGAAAGGAATCCTTGAGGAACAATGTGAAGGTTAAGCTTCCGAAATTCCTCATGGAGAAGTGGTTGACATTGCTGTAACATCAGGTTGTTACAATAAGATTTACGACTTAGTGCATCAGCCATTACATTGGCTTTCCCGGGGTGTAAGTTATCCCTAAGTCTAAATTTGTGATCAACTTGACCCAACGTATTTGCCTGAGATTCAAATATAGTTGGGTGAATATATATTTCAGACTTTGGTGATCGGTGAAGATTTCACAATGATTACCGAGAAGGTAATGTTGCCAGGTTTTGAGTGCATGGACTACAGCTGCAAGCTCTAGATCATGTGTAGGATAATTTTCCTCATGTGGTTGCAATTGCCGTGAAGCATAGGCAATTGCATGACGATCTTGCATGAGTATGCAACCTAGTCCTTGTCGTGAGGCGTCACAATAGATAACGAAGTCCTTGGAGAAATCTGGTGGTACCAGTAAAGGAGCAAATGTCAGGCATATTTTTAGTTCCTGAAAAATGTGCTTGCACTGCGGGGTCTAGTCGAACTTTATATGTTTCTTGAGGAGTTTAGTTAGAGGTTTAGCAACTTTGGAGAAGTTCTCGACAAAGTCGCGACAGTAGCTCGCTAAGCCAAGGAAACTCCAAACTGGCTTGACCGATTCAGCTGGAGTACAATGAAGAACGGCTTGAACTCGCTCAGGATTGACAGTAATACCCTTACCAGAGATTACATTGTCCAGACAGGTCACTTCTAGCAACCAAAATTCAC
>NW_021197537.1:0-764 GCF_002162155.2 Triticum dicoccoides
CAAAATAAAATAAATAAAGCAACAAAGAAAACTAAAAAACTAAAAAAGTGTTTTCAAATTTGAAAACTAATGGCACTAATAGAAAGTTTATAATTTTTCTAAAACTAAAAGCAAAAAGAATAAAAAATAAAGCAAAAAACAAAAGAAAATAAATAATGCAGAAAACAAAACAAAAAAACTGGAAAAAATAGCAACAATAAGTATTTTGTTGTAAGTAGAAACAAAATAAAATAAATAAAGCAACAAAGAAAAAGAAGTATTTTCAAATTTGAGAACTAATGGCACTAACAGAAAGTTCATAATTTTTCTAAAACTAAAAGCAAAAAAGAATTAAAAAATAAATCAAAAAACAAAAGAAAAAAAATAATGCAGAAAACAAAACAAAAAAACTAGAAAAAATAGCAACAATAAGTATTTTGTTGTAAGTAGAAACAAAATAAAATAAATAAAGCATCAAAGAAAAAAAAGTGCCACCTACTGGGCCCCCACGGCCTGAATACGACTAGAAACCCTACCATGGGCCAGGATTCAGGCCCGCAGGAGGCCTAGCAGGCCCACAGGCACACAACGCAGGGTTAGGCCCGAAAGCCTGCATTTGAGAGGAGCTCGAGAGGGAAGGCGCAATAGCGCTTATAAACCACTCTCGAGCTCTCTCAGCTAGCAAGGTGGGACTAAAGTTTTGGCGCGGGGCAGCAAGGCCTTTGGTCCCGGTTGGTGCCAGCAACCGGGACTAAAGGGGGCATTGGTCACCGTTCGTGGCACAA
>NW_021197538.1:0-1494 GCF_002162155.2 Triticum dicoccoides
TCAAAAACTCTCAAAGCTTGGATAGAGCGATTACCAGGGAGAGTCAAACGCACGACGTAGATGTATGTGGAGCTGGGAAGGCTTATAATATGGTAGCAAAAAGGGTCAGCAATAATCAATTCAGAGATGCAAAGTTGAATAAACGCTCAACGACGGTACTGTGCTGGTCCTAGGCTAGACTGTGCTAGAGACGCGAGCCTAGAACACTAACAAAATCACGGCGCGGCACGTAAACAAGGGAAAAGCACACTCTGAATTTTTTTTTTCGCTCTTTTTTTTTTTTGCGCTCTTTTTTTTTTGCGCTGCTTTTTTTTTTTGCGAAAAATCACTATAATGGCGAGTGTCTCAAAACTCTTCCTAGCTCAAACTGACAGGATGGGCACGAAATTTTTTTTCGACCACTTTTTTTTTTCGGCTGCCCGGACCCAAAAACTGGAAACGGGTCAAAAAAAACTTCCTATAATGGCACCTGTCTCAAAACACTCAGAAACACCTAAAAATAGGATAGCCAGAAATTTTTTCGAAAAATGCGTTTTCGAAAGTTTTTGGGCCTAAACGGAGCGTGGCTACCCGACTCTTTTTTTTTTCCTAAACCTACTCCGGCAAGGAAACACGAATCGGAAACTAGATGGATCTCGAAAACAACCCTAATAAGCAAGGAACTCGGATTGGTGGTGGATATATGGTGGTGGTATATGGCAGCGGTGGTGGTAGCGGTGGTAGTATATGGATATGGATCGGTGGTGGTATATGGACACGGATTGGTGGTGGTATATGGATACGGATTCGGTGCGATGGTGGTAGATGGCAGGGGCGATGATGATGGTGCGGCGGCGGCGTGACAACTTATGACCAGAACTCGAAACTCTAAAAGACTAGACTCTAAGACCAGCAACTAGACACGACGATGCAACCGCAAATTCAACAAAGCAAAACCCTAAAAAGATTATGCAAGGCTCAGATTGGTTCGGATATGATGAACTAACCCTAATTTTTTTTTGTGGCTTTTTCGTGGATTATAGGTATGAAGAGCAGACTCGATCTAAACTACTAAAAAACTGTAAAATCTCACCGAGCAACCTGGAAATCTGATACCACTTGATAGAGGCAAAGGTGTCCCGTCTTTCGATGAGATGGTGGATTTCGCTTTGGTGGAAGTCGACTTTGACGATCCGACTACGAACGTGCGAGGACGTCGCGCCTTAGCAATCGCTAAACCAACTCCGAGAGGTTATTGACCACACCGGAGCACGATCAACCTGACCACGAGGGTCTGTTTCCTGCGAGCAAACGAAGAACAAGCAAGAAACTAAGATTGCAATCTGGATATTGCGAATATAAGATGAAAGCTTTATTGATCAAGGTGGGGTTCTGTGACGCCTTTGTCTGGTCGTTGAACACAAACGAAGTACGCGAAGTTGCAGCTATGGCGAACTTTTAATCTAAACAAAACCCAAAGTCTAAACGATGCCCTAAGGGCTGTATATATGGAGG
>NW_021197539.1:0-871 GCF_002162155.2 Triticum dicoccoides
TTTGTACTAGGCTATAGTGCTAGTTGAACTCTAGTGTAAAATTATTTGAACTAGCTTATAGAGCTAGTTCAACTCTAGTGTAAAATTATTTGTACTAGGCTATAGAGCTAGTGCAACTCTAGTGTAAAATTATTTCAACTTGCTTATAGAGCTAGTTCAACTCTAGTGTAAAATTATTTAAACTAGCTTATAGTGCTAGTTCAACTCTAGTGCAAAATTATTTGTACAAGGCTATAGAGCTAGTTCAACTCTAGTGTAAAATTCTTTGAACTAGCTTATAGAGCTAGTTAAACTCTATTGTCAAATTATTTGAACTAGCTTATAGAGCTAGTTCAACTCTAGTGTAAAATTATTTGTACTTGGCTATAGAGCTAGTTCAACTCTAGTGTAAAATTATTTGAACTAGCTTATAGAGCTAGTTCAACTCCTGTGTAAAATTCTTTGTACTAGGCTATAGAGCTAGTTCAACTATAGTGTAAAATTATTTTAACAGGCTTATAGAGCTAGTTCAACTCTAGTGTAAAATTATTTGTACTAGGCTATAGAGTTAGTTCAACTCTAGTGTAAAATTATTTGTACTAGGCTATAGTGCTAGTTGAACTCTAGTGCAAAATTATTTGTACTAGGCTATAGTGCTAGTTGAACTCTAGTGTAAAATTATTTGAACTAGCTTATAGAGCTAGTTCAACTCTAGTGTAAAATTATTTGTACTAGGCGATAGAGCTAGTGCAACTCTAGTGTAAAATTATTTCAACTTGCTTATAGAGCTAGTTCAACTCTAGTGTAAAATTATTTAAACTAGCTTATAGTGCTAGTTCAACTCTAGTGCAAAATTATTTGTACAAGGCTATAGAGCAAGTTCAACTCTAGT
>NW_021197540.1:0-892 GCF_002162155.2 Triticum dicoccoides
TTTGCTACTGTTTTATTCATTTTAGATTATTTAAACATTTTATAAAGGTGTGGTTTCTCCACCATAATTACCTATGCATTATTCGGTTCACTCCGAACATTTTAGTTTTAATATTTGAAAACTTTTATTGTTTGCCTATTTTTGAATTTGAATTTGAATCGGTTTCGAACTAACTCGAGATTAGCAACTATAAACGAGGTGACGTGGCATCATTAGCAAAGGTTTACTGTAGCTTGATTATCCGGGCGTCACAATTCTCCTCCACTACAAGAAATCTCGTCCCGAGATTTAAGAGGAGAGTAAGGGGGAGATCTGGTTACGAAACTCTAACGAATCTTCTCGGTCTTGGTTGCTCTTCTCGAAGAGATCGATCCATTACATTGATGTCTTCATTACTCTTCTTCAGGTCATCATGGTGATGTCGTCCTTTGCTTCCTTTGCTTCAGGATCTGCAACGTACTTACGACTAGGTAAGGGGAAGCTTGACTACGACAGAATGCTTGTGAGGGATACAACCTGGGGGTTAACCCATGAAGGAGCATAAGATTATCTCTCGAGTTGAACATATAAAATACCTCGAGAGTAAGGTACGAAGGTACAATAAGAGGTTCCAAGCGGATAAATAGTTGCTCGAAGTCCGAACCAGAGTGAGAAAGGGGTTCAGAGTAGCGACAGTAAATATTGCGTCTGATACCATAATAGAGCACTAGGAAGGTGGCCCATGATTTAAATATGAAACCAAGCGTGGGGAATAACCACTAGAAACAGGGTCGTACAGGGGAGTCAGGTTTCGATCCAGTGGACCTGTGGGTTATGGGCCCACCATGTGGGTTAGAAGTAGGAAGGGCGGAGACGTCTTGCGTGATCATGCAAGCTAGGCATGTCAGGGGGG
>NW_021197541.1:0-1206 GCF_002162155.2 Triticum dicoccoides
ATGAGATGATCAAAGCGTTTGGGTTTATGCAGACTTATGGAGAAGCCTGCGTTTACAAGAAAGTGAGTGGGAGCTCTGTAGCATTTCTCATATTATATGTAGATGACATACTCTTGATGGGAAATAATATAGAATTTCTGGACAGCATTAAGGCCTACTTGAACAAATGTTTTTCAATGAAGGACCTTGGAGAAGCTGCTTATATATTAGGCATCAAGATCTATAGAGATAGATCGAGACGCCTCATAGGTCTTTCACAAAGCACATACCTTGATAAGATTTTGAAAAAGTTCAAAATGGATGAGTCCAAGAAAGGGTTCTTGCCTATGTTACAAGGTGTGAGATTGAGCTCAGCTCAGTCACCAACCACGGCAAAAGATAAAGAAGAGATGAGTGTCATCCCCTATGCTTCAGCCATAGGATCTATTATGTATGCCATGCTGTGTACCAGACCTGATGTAAACCTTGCCGTAAGTTTGGTAGCAAGATACCAAAGTAATCCCGGCAAGGAACACTGGACAGCGGTCAAGAATATCCTGAAGTACCTGAAAAGGACAAAGGACATGTTTCTCGTTTATGGAGGTGACGAAGAGCTCGTCGTAAAGGGTTACGTCGACGCTAGCTTCAACACAGATCTGGATGACTCTAAGTCACAAACCGGATACGTGTATATGTTGAATGGTGGAGCAGTAAGCTGGTGCAACTGTAAGCAGAGCGTCGTGGCGGGATCTACATGTGAAGCGGAGTACATGGCAGCCTCGGAGGCAGCGCATGAAGCTATTTGGGTGAAGGAGTTCATCACCGACCTAGGAGTCATACCCAATGCGTCGGGGCCAATCAAACTCTTCTGTGACAACACTGGAGCTATTGCCCTTGCCAAGGAGCCCAGGTTTCACAAGAAGACCAGGCACATCAAGCATCGTTTCAACTCCTTCCGTGAAAATGTTCAAGATGGAGACATAGAAATTTGCAAAGTACATACGGATCTGAATGTCGCAGATCCGTTGACTAAACCTCTCTCGCGAGCAAAACATGATCAACACCAGAACTCTATGGGTGTTCGATTCATCACAATGTAACTAGATTGGTGACTCTAGTGCAAGTGGGAGACTGTTGGAAATATGCCCTAGAGGCAATAATAAAAGTATTATTATATTTCATTGTTCATGATAATTGTCTTTTATTCATGCTATAACTGTATTATCC
>NW_021197542.1:0-1417 GCF_002162155.2 Triticum dicoccoides
GGCAAGATTTGACGGTATGCTAGCCCCCGGAGGCCGCCGGCCACAGTCGTAGACGTGCGAAGAGCAATCCGCGTAGAGGGAAGTGTTCAGATACTTCTCCATCACAAAAAATTATGAAAAATTACCATCAGTCCTATAGCACATGTGCCCACGTTGTGTAAAAAACTCATGATTTTATCGCGCTCCAAGTATTTAATAATATTCACGCTGCATCGTTACCGCAGAACGTCTACTACCGTTTCATTGCCGTCCGTGAGGGGGGCCACAACCCGGAGACGCGTGCCGCCTCTTCGGACATGCCACAACACCACCCCGCATGTATGAGGGCCCGGTACGACGCTCCGGTGGCATTGCTACCCCCCCAGGGCCCCTGTCCCACCTAACCCTGTAGCGTTTGACCACAGGATCTAGCCCTTTGACTTTGCACGGACGGGCTTTGACCAGTGGACCTCTCCACCCGGTTGTGTTAGGTCGGCCCAGAGCAACACTTTGGAGCAACATCCGGGCCAAACCCACAGCTACATCCACTCCGTGTAGACCCGACGCGTCCGTTTCCCCCCTCCAGGTGCCGGCGGCGGCGGCGGCCGTGAGGGGGGGGTACACCCCGGAGACGCGTGCTGGGCGTTTGTAACCGCCTCAACACTTCCAGACTTGTGAGAGGCCGCCTACGCAAGATTTGACGACATGCTAGCCCCCGGAGGCCGCCGGCCACAGTCGTAGACGTGCGAAGAGCAATCCGCGTAGAGGGAAGTGTTCAGATACTTATCCATCACAAAAAATTATGAAAAATTACCATCAGTCCTATAGCACATGTGCCCACGTTGTGTAAAAAACTCATGATTTTATCGCGCTCCAAGTATTTAATAATATTCACGCTGCATCGTTACTGCAGAACGTCTACTACCATTTCATTGCCGTCCGTGAGGGGGGCCACAACCCGGAGACGCGTGCCGCCTCTTCGGACATGCCACAACACCACCCCGCATGTATGAGGGCCCGGTACGACGCTCCGGTGGCATTGCTACCCCCCAGGGCCCCCGTCCCGCCTAACCCTGTAGCGTTTGACCACGGGATCTAGCCCTTTGACTTTGTACGGACGGGCTTTGACCAGTGGACCTCTCCACCCGGTTGTGTTAGGTCGGCCCAGAGGGACACCGGGAAGCAACATCCGGGCCAAACCCACAGCTACATCCACTCCGTGTAGACCCGACGCGTCCGTTTCCCCCCTCCAGGTGCCGGCGGCGGCCGCGGCCGTGAGGGGGGGGGGCACACCCCGGAGACGCGTGCTGGGCGTTTGCAACCGCCTCAACACTTCCAGACTTGTGAGAGGCCGCCTACGCAAGATTTGACGGTATGCTAGCCCCCGGAGTCCGCCGGCCACAGTCGTAGACGTGCGAAGAGCAATCCGCGTAGAGGG
>NW_021197543.1:0-743 GCF_002162155.2 Triticum dicoccoides
TTTTAAAAAAAATAAAAGAAAATGATAAAAATGTCAAAAAAATAAAAGAAAATAAGTTTCCCATGTGATATGTGGCCTAGTTGTTGGGAAAATTTGCAAATATGAATTTTGACTTCATTTGCAAAATCTCGCGAGAATTTGTAAAAATGGGCATAACTTTTGCATACTAACTCGGATGAAAAAGTTTTTTATATGAAAAATCATCTACTCGAAAAGTTACATCCAAATTTAACGGGGGAACCCCGTTAAACATTTTCAAAATCCTCAAAAACCTAACAGAAAAAAAGATACGGGGCTTTTAAGATCTAGAGAGGCAAAAAAAATCAAAAAAATTCAAACTTACTAATGGCGCACCTGCCCATGGTGCGCCATTAGTATCTTCCCTCCTTCAAAATTCAGAATAAGTCAAAAAAATAAAAAAAATTACTAATGGCGCACCTGACCATGGTGCGCCATTAGTATCTTCCCGCCTTCAAAATTCAAAATAAATAAAAAAAATAAAAAAAATTACTAATGGCGCACCTGACCATGGTGCGCCATTAGTATCTTCCCGCCTTCAAAATTCAAAATAAATAAAAAAAATAAAAAAAATTACTAATGGCGCACCTGCCCGCGGTGCGCCATTAGTATGCCGTATATATGGCTGGTCCTCTCCTCCTCTCTTCATTTCATCTTCCCTTCTCTCCTCCTCTGCGGCGACCTCCTCCTACCTCCTCCCTCCTCCCTCCTCCCTCCTCCCCTCC
>NW_021197544.1:0-1003 GCF_002162155.2 Triticum dicoccoides
TGCTGGCGTCTTGCCACGGGGCCGGCTGGTGGTGGGCGGAGGAGCTGCTGGCGGCGAGAGGAGGGTGGCGGGCTGATGGCGGCGGACGGCGGGCGGCGGGCGGCGGGGCTGGATGGCTGGGGGCGGCGGGCGGCAGGGCTGGATGGCTGGGGGCGGCTGTAGGCTGGAGTCGGGGCAGCTGGCGGCTGCAATCAGGGCATGGCGATCGTGGAGGAGGTGCGCGTGGAGATCGTGGAGTCGTGGGCTAAGGGTTTGACCCCCGATGGATTCTAATGCATGTATCCAATGATTGATACGCATGGCCCATTCATTACGCCGATGGATTTATATTTTCATCTCACGGCTGCCATGAGCCATATACTAATGACCCGATTTTTTAGCCTACCTTCCCATAATCACTCCCTAAATTAACCTCCCAAACAAACTCTCCCCCATCTCCCCAGGCCTTATGGCAGCTCACAGGCCTTCCTACTAGATCGGACGGGTAGCATGGTTTCAATCCTACGCCTACCGATTGGTCTGATAGGTAGCAACAAATCAGTAGTCTAATTCCTAGTGCTCACCTTTTTTTTATCACAAATACGTTGATTTATCCAACTATGTTTACTAGAGAGGGGGTTCCGAAGGAGTACTTTTTTTTACCGACTCCGCAAACCGGCCCCAAAAATTTTCCACACGCTGGCAACACCGTCGGCATCACGCACGCCAATTTGCATATTTTTCCGACGGTCGACGCATTTTCTACAATTTTCCCGGTGAAAAAGACCTGAAACATTGGCCGGACGTGACGCAACGTTCGTTTGGTGTCCGATTTCGTTCCAACCTTGCGTGGTGGCCTACGTTGCCCGTGCCCACATGTGTGCATTGTTTGGTGCACTTGCATGCATGCGATCACGTACACCATCTGCAACCGACATGGTTTCGGTCTACCGGAGGGGGTTCCGAAGTACTTTTCTTTTTCAACTCCGCCAACTGGCCCCTAACTATTTCCACACGCTGGCAT
>NW_021197544.1:1013-1606 GCF_002162155.2 Triticum dicoccoides
GGCATCACGCACGACAATTTCCATATTTTTCTGATGGTTGATGCATTTTCTATGAATTTCCCTGTATAAAAGACCTAAAACAGTGGCCGGACGTGACGCAACGTTCGTTTCGTGTCCGATTTCGCTCAAACCTTGTGTGGTCGCGTACGTTGCCCGTGCCCACATGTCTGCATAGTTTGGTGCAGTTGCATGCATGCGATCACGTAGACCATGTGCAACCAGCACCGTTTTGGTCTACCGGAGGGGGTTCCGAAGTACTTTCCTTTTTCAACTCCGCCAACTGGCCCCAAAATTTTTCCACACGCTGGCAACACCGTCGGCATCACGCACACCAATTTGCATATTATTTCGATGGTCCATGCATTTTCTACGAATTTCCCGATGAAAAAGCTCCGAAACAATGGCCGGACGTGACGCAACGTTGGTTTGGTGTCCGATTTCGTTCCAACCTTGCGTGGTGGCCTACGTTGGCCGTGCCCACATGTGTGCACAGTTTGGTGCACTTGCATGTATGCTATGCCGTGCACCATGTGATAGCAGCATGGTTTCGGTCTGCCGGAGGGGGTTCCAAGTACGTTTCTCTTTCGACTTCG
>NW_021197545.1:0-1274 GCF_002162155.2 Triticum dicoccoides
CAATCCAGAGGAGACGAAGGAGATTATGCGTCAAGTACAAGAGCTTCTCGACCAAGGTTATATACGCGAATCCCTTAGTCCTTGTGTTGTTCCTATTATTCTAGTGCCGAAAAAGGATGGTACATCACGTATGTGTGTTGATTGTAGAGGCATTAATAATATTACTATTCGTTATCGTCATCCTATTCCTAGGCTAGATGATATGCTTGATGAATTGAGTGGCTCTACAATATTCTCCAAAGTTGATTTGCGTAGTGGCTACCATCAAATTCGTATGAAATTGGGAGATGAATGGAAAACAGCATTTAAAACTAAGTTTGGATTATATGAGTGGTTAGTCATGCCTTTTGGGTTAACTAATGCACCTAGTACTTTCATGAGATTAATGAACGAAGTTTTACGTGCTTTCATTGGACGATTTGTGGTAGTTTACTTTGATGACATATTGATTTATAGCAGATCTTTGGAAGAACATTTGGAACATTTACGTGATGTTTTTATTGCTCTATGTGATGCACGTTTGTTTGGTAACCTTGGGAAGTGCACCTTTTGCACCGACCGAGTATCTTTTCTTGGCTATGTTGTTACTCCACAGGGAATTGAAGTTGATAAAGCCAAGATTGAAGCTATTGAGAGTTGGCCGCAGCCCAAAACGGTCACACAAGTGAGGAGTTTTCTTGGCCTCGCTGGATTCTATAGGCGTTTTGTGAGAGATTTCAGCACCATTGCTGCACCTCTCAATGAGCTTAGAAAGAAAGATGTGCCTTTTCTTTGGGGTACTGCACAGGAAGAAGCCTTCACGGTATTGAAATATAAGTTGACACATGCTCCTTTACTCCAACTTCCTGATTTTAATAAGACTTTTGAGCTTGAATGTGATGCTAGTGGAATTGGATTAGGAGGTGTGTTATTACAAGATGGCAATCCTGTTGCATACTTTTCTGAAAAATTGAGTGGGCCTAGTCTGAATTATTCTACTTATGATAAAGAATTATATGCTCTTGTTCGGACTTTAGAAACATGGCAACATTATTTATGGCCCAAAGAATTTGTTATACATTCTGATCATGAATCTTTGAAACATATTAAAAGTCAAGCTAAACTGAATCGTAGACATGCTAAATGGGTTGAATTCATTGAGACTTTCCCTTATGTCATTAAACACAAGAAGGGAAAAGAAAATGTTATTGCTGATGCATTGTCTCGTCACTATACTATGCTTTCACAACTTGACTTCAAAATATTTGGTTTGGAGACCATCAAAGATCAATATG
>NW_021197546.1:0-992 GCF_002162155.2 Triticum dicoccoides
CATCGTGTCTTCATGAAGTTGTCACGCCAACGACTACTTCTACTTCTATGACTAACGTTTAGCAATAAAGTAAAGTAGTTTACATGGCGTTATTCAATGACACGCAGGTCATACAAAAAATAAAGACAACTCCTATGGCTCCTGCCGGTTGTCATACTCATCGACATGCAAGTCGTGAATCCTATTACAAAGAACATGATCTCATACATCACAATTCATCATTCATCACAACTTCTGGCCATATCACATCACATGATCAATCGCTGCAAAAACAAGTTAGACGTCCTCTAATTGTTGTTGCATCTTTTACGTGGCTGCAATTGGGTTCTAGCAAGAACGTTTTCTTACCTACGAATCACCACAACGTGATTTTGTCAACTTCTATTTACCCTTCATAAGGGCCCTGTTCATCGATTCCGCTCCAACTAAAGTGGGATAGACAGACACCCGCCAGCCACCTTATGCAACTAGTGCATGTCAGTCGGTGGAACCGGTCTCACGTAAGCGTACGTGTATGGTTGGTCCGGGCCGCTTCATCCCACAATACCGTTGATCAAGAAAAGACTAGTAGAGGCAAGTAAGATGACAAAATCCACGCCCACAACAAAATTGTGTTCTACTCGTGCAAAGAGAACTACGCATAGACCTAGCTCTGATGCCACTGTTGGGGAACGTTGCAGAAAATTAAAATTTTTCCTACGGTTTCACCAAGATCCATCTATGAGTTCATCTAAGCAACGAGTCAAGGGAGAGAGTTTGCATCTACATACCACTTGTAGATCGCGTGCGGAAGCTTGCAAGGTGATGATGTAGTCGTACTCGACGTGATTCGAATCACCGATGACCAAGTGCTGAACGGACAGCACCTCCGCGTTCAACACACGTACGGGACGGGAGACGTCTCCTCCTTCTTGATCCAGCAAGGGGGAAGGAGAGGTTGAGGAAGACAGCTCCACCGGCAGCACGACGGCGTGGTGATGGTGGAGAGGCAG
>NW_021197547.1:0-1334 GCF_002162155.2 Triticum dicoccoides
GGTTCAGCACACTGAGCGGTGCATTAAGGACATAAGCTTTCTACTGATCGCATAATCGCTACTATCAACTTTCAACTATATTTTCTCTAGGAACATATCTAAACAGTGGAACTAAAGCGCGAGCTTACGACATAATTTGCAAAAGGTCTTTTGACTATGTTCAGGATAATTAAGTTCATCTTATGAACTCCCACTTAGATAGACATCCCTCTGGTCATCTAAGTGATCACATGATCCGAGTCAACTAGGCCGTGTCCGATCATCACGTGAGACGGACTAGTCATCATCGGTGAACATCTTCATGTTGATCGTATCTACTATACGACTCATGCTCGACCTTTCGGTCTCCGTGTTCCGAGGCCATGTCTGTACATGCTAGGCTCGTCAAGTTAACCCTAAGTGTTTTCGCGTGTGTAAATCTGTCTTACACCCGTTGTATGTGAATGTAAGAATCCATCACACCCGATCATCACGTGGTGCTTAGAAGCGACGAACTGTAGCAACGGTGCACAGTTAGGGGAGAACACTTCTTGAAATTTGTGTAAGGGATCATCTTATTTACTACCGTCGTCCTAAGTAAACAAGATGCATAAACATGATAAACATCACATGCAATCAAATAGTGACATGATATGCCCAATATCGTTTTGCTCCTTTTGATCTTCATCTTCGGGGCTCCATGATCATCATCGTTACCGGCATGCCACCATGATCTCCATCATCATGATCTCCATCATCGTGTCTTCATGAAGTTGTCACGCCAACGACTACTTCTACTTCTATGGCTAACGCGTTTAGCAATAAAGTAAAGTAATTTACATGGCATTGTTAAATGACACGCAGGTCATACAATAAATAAAGACAACTCCTATGGCTCCTGCCGGTTGTCATACTCATCGACATGCAAGTCGTGATTCCTATTACAAGAACATGATCAATCTCATACATCACATATCATTCATCACATTCTTGTTGGCCATATCACATCACATAGCATACCCTGCAAAAACAAGTTAGACGTCCTCTAATTGTTGTTTGCATGTTTTACGTGGCTGCTATGGGTTTCTAGCAAGAACGTTTCTTACCTACGCAAAACCACAACGTGATATGTCAATTGCTATTTACCCTTCATAAGGACCCTTTTCATCGAATCCGTTCCGACTAAAGTGGGAGAGACTGACACCCGCTAGCCACCTTATGCACCAAGTGCATGTCAATCGGTGGAACCTGTCTCACGTAAGAGTACGTGTAAGGTCGGTCCGGGCCGCTTCATCCCACAATACCGTCGAAACAAGATTGGACTAGTAACGGTAAGCATATTGAACAACATCAAC
>NW_021197548.1:0-2201 GCF_002162155.2 Triticum dicoccoides
ACATACCATGACCATTGCTAAATTGCTGATCGGCGTTGTCTGTGGCATTCCATAAGTAAACACCCACATGGGTACATCATTGCCCAACACTTAATTCATTTTCTTTGAAAAGAACAGTGAACTTGCTAAATACTTAATTCATTGTTCTTTGAAAAGAACAGTGAACTTGCTATGCTGAGATTTCACATATATTTTTCCATTCCCCTATCCAAGGAAAGGGCTACATTAGTTAAAACTCAGATCATGCAGGTATTTAGGACTGTTTTCAGGATGAGAAATTGCTAGATCAACCCAACAGCTGCCTGATTGTCAAATAGTACTACCCGTCTACCCCCGTCCTAAATTATAAGACGTGCCTACCAAAACGTCTTATAATTTGGGGCAGAGGAAGTACTACACTAGCTAGGGGAAGCTACACGGATCCATTTGAATAAATTACGCCTACTTGTTCACATCATACAATTATGAATATACCAATAAACATTAAAAAATATGAATAACAGAGATACATTGTGTAAACGTGCTGACTCAAGCAAAAGATGTAACCTCATATTAATAAGGGAAGATGTTTACACACAAGCAAGAAAACAATACGCAATATGCAGATAATAAACTATCCGAAAGGAGAATCCTGCTGACTTGCTGAGTTAGACAGACTATAATGGGTAATTCAGAGCAGACGCAAAGCACTGGACCTTTTTATTCTCTCAATTTTCAGGAAACCAGTGGGCATTTAGGCACCGGCGCACCGCACAGACCAGCACTACTTGCTTAATCCCAGTTTTCTCCCCGGTGGTTTATTTCTTAGGTTGCCAAAAGTGAAAATACTTGGAAGGGGGGAGTACAGAAGAAAAAGAAAAGGTTGTACCAGGCGGCAATACCCAAACCATTTCCCCAACACTGCCACAAGCTGAGAAAACATATAGGTCTAGATTATCTTGTGAAGATTTCACCTCCTGCCTGACCTGATGATGGATTGTGCACACATACTGATAATCAACTTTGGACTAGCAATGCCTGGAGATCGAACAAGTTAGAGCATCGCTATGAGATGAAGATCATAGATAGACAGATTAGTACCGTGCATGTAACCAAACCATGGATCATACAGATTTCACAGGTTAAAGAGCTAAGTACTGGAGTTGACTTGATTAGTGACCCTCTTGTCCTGGTCAGGGCAAATTTGAAGCATAAACTTTCTACCTGCGTAGTTGCCGAGCTGCCCTTCGTAGTGGCTAATCGCCGGAGCCTCCCCTCGACGCGTCGCTCCTCCACGGCAAAGAACAGCGCTCGCCTGGCCCCCGTCGGCGGCTCGGTCGCCTACTCCGATGCATCGCCAGATCTCGAGCTGCCCCTGCACTCCTCCCAGCGCCGGCGCCACAGGCCGGCCTCGCGGAAGTCAGGCGGTATACGGGCCGCGGTGTGGACGGTGGCCGTCGGCGGCGGAGGATTCCGGTGAGATTTGGGGGAGGGGGGCTTGACGGCTGGACGGGCCGTCGTGGAGCGCATTCTAGTGGGCCCGGGCTACCTGTAGCAGGCCTCGTGGCTCAGTTAATTCCGCACAACCACTCAAAAAGAAAAAAGGTTCATTTCGCACTTTCTTTTTCTTTTCCAGACACGTACACTCACATTTCTCTCAAAGACACACACACTTACTCTCCAGACTAATTTTGAAAAAAAAATCTCCAAACCTTTCTTCATGAGATGGATCATACTAATACACGTATACTCAACAAAAGGAAAAACTTGCTCCACTTAGTTAAGTTTGCGCATCTCATAAGAATGGGAGTTTTCTAGTTTACGGGGATTTTAGGATATAATAACTGGTAAATTTTAATGAACATTTCAAAAATAGGATTTTGAGGTTGCTTTTTGAAATATAAAACGTTGTGACATTGTAGTTTTCTTCGGACCTGGGACTGATAGTATTTAACACGACCGGCTGCTAGTCTATTCTTCTTGCATGCTTTTGGTAAATTATGTCCTGGCAATTGATTAATTGGGTGGATGAGTCCCAAGTATTTTAGTGACTCTTGGCAATATGAATTCGCATCTCTATTTAACTCCTCACTAAGCAGGAATGATACGACGACCGCGTGGCCTAATGGATAAGGCGCTCGCCTCCGGAGCGGGAGATTCTGGGTTCGAGTCCCAGCGTGGTCGCATTTTTTGTCTTTTGCACGTTCATGTCCCGCCGTTTA
>NW_021197549.1:0-1836 GCF_002162155.2 Triticum dicoccoides
GAAATGGGCAAACACCTGCAGAAGAGTGGTTTTACGCCCGATTATACGGTGTGGACATTTCATGGTGAGTCTGCCCAACGTGACCTAGCTGAGGTGGATCGTCGTCGCACCGACGATCATGGTACCGGGATGGAAAACATGGTGCAAGGCTATGATGATGCTCGGGATTCGGACGAGGAGATGGAGGAATCTGCAAAGGCCTTCAATGAAATGTTGGAGTCTTCGAAACGTCCGCTCCACGAGCACACTGAGCTTTGTCAGTTGGATGCCATCTCACAAGTAATGGCTCTGAAGGCTCAGTTCAACTTGGGCAGAGAATGCTATGACGCAATTATGACAGTATTTGGACGCTTTCTACCCAAAGGCCATGTAATGCCTGCAAACCTGTACCAGTCAGACAAAATCCTCCGTGCACTGAAGATGCCCTATGAGAAGATACATGCCTGTGAGAAAGGATGTGCCTTATTTAGGCTTGACTATGCGGACTTGAACTATTGTCCCATTTGCAAGTCTTCCAGGTATATTGTGGTAGACAACGGTATGGGTGAGAAGACACAGACCAAAATCCCCGTTACTGTTCTTCGGTATATGCCAATCGTACCAAGACTTCAACGTCTTTTCATGGTCGAAGAGACGGCCAGACAGATGACATGGCACAAAACAGGCAAAAGAACCGAACTAGATGCAGATGGGAATCTGATGATGGTACACACATCGGATGGTGTTGCGTGGAAAAAGTTTGATGAATTACATGCTGACAAAGCGGCAGATCCGAGGCATCCTCGAGTCAGCATCAGCATGGATGGGTTCAGTGTGTTTGGTATGACGGCAGCCCAATACAGTTGTTGGCCCGTATTTGTCTTTCCACTCAATCTCCCCCCCGGACAGATTATGCAAAGAAAGAACATTTTCCTGACGTTGATAATTCCAGGACCCAACTATCCGGGCAAAAATATTAATGTGTACATGCAGCCGCTTAAGGACGAATTGCAAGAAGCCTGGGATAATGGGTTCAAGACATACGATGCCTTTAGCAAACGGAACTTCATAATGCGTGTCTGGTACATGTACTCGACGCATGACTTGCCGGCGTATGCGCTATTCGTTGGCTGGTGTGTGCATGGAAGGTTCCCGTGCCCCACATGCAAGGGAGCTCTTGAGTTTTGTTGGCTTCAGGCCGGTCGCAAGTTTTCTTGCTTCGACATGCATAGACAGTTCCTGGATCCTCGCCATAAGTTCAGGAAAGACAAAAAGAACTTCATCAGGGGTAGAGTTGTCAAAAACTCTGCACCACCTACATTGACAGGCCAACAGACCCTGGATCAGTTAAACGCTCTCGAGCCAGATCCACAATGTCCAGGGTACTTCAAGGGGTATAATACTAAGCATGCGTGGACTCACAAAACATGCTTATGGGATCTGCCTTACTTCAAAGACCTCCTTTGCCCACACAACATCAACGTGATGCACACTGAGAAGAATATCGCCGAGGCACTTTTTGGTACATTGTTCGGCATAGATGGGAAGTCAAAGGATAATACTAAGGCTAGAGTCGATCTGGAGGCGCTATGTGATAGGCCGTTACAAAACATGAAAGAACCGAAAGGAAAGCAGAACTGGACGAAGCCAAAGGCATGGTTCAATCTTGGAAGGCCAGCTATGAGGGAAATTCTCTTGTGGGTGCAACAGCAGTTGATGTTCCCCGATGGGTATGCAGCGAATCTAAAGAGGGGAGCGAATCTTGATAAACTGAAGATATTTGGTCTCAAGAGTCATGATTGGCACATATGGATTGAGCGGGTAATGCCGGTGATGTTGCGTGGCTTCATCCCTGAG
>NW_021197550.1:0-1423 GCF_002162155.2 Triticum dicoccoides
TCATTGAACTCTATGTGTAGAATTTGTGGCCGCAATATGAGTCTTCATCGGTTTATAAATCGTTGATGACTCATATTGACAATTCAGATTGTACACACAAAGATCATTGATGATCAAAGTATTTTTGATGTTATAAGATCATATTGACAATTTAGACTGTAAAGAAATATAAGATCATGATCTAAATGCTCTTATATTTTTTGCGTTCAGTATGCACCAACTGCTAGGCGGGAGGAGCTGTTTAGTACCGGTTCATGGCGAACCTTTAGCACCGGTTCGTGCCACGAACTGGTACTAATGAGGTTGTGTCAGGTAAGGCTGGGGCCCCACGAGCACCTTTAGTACCGGTTCATGGATGAACCAGTACTACAGTTTCATAGTAAGTTGTTTTTTAGTCCCACCTCGCGAAGAGAGAGGGACTAGGAGCGGTTTATAAGCCCTGAGTGCAGAGACGATGAAGAAGAGGCTCAATGCTCACCTTGCTTAGCTTCAAGCCTTCAGGAATATGGTAGACTGCACGGAGCTATGCGCAGTGCAGTTTACACTATTCCGAAAGGCTTGAAGCAAATTAACGAGCATTGCACCTCTTTTTTATTTTTAATAACTTATTACAACTCCGGACTTCTTCTGTTATGGCAAAAACTAATTGCACGTCGGCATTTCTTTTTTTTTAAACTTTGGTTATAACTCGAGACTTTGACCATCAAGTTTTGCAGAAAAGAAAAAATAGCAGAAAAAAACCTATAGCTGAAAAGAAAAAAAACTATATAAAATGACCGTGAAATTGAAAATCACTACAAAATGAATCTGAAAATGTTGAATTTTGGCAAACTAGATGAAAAACTACTCAGAAATAAATAGAAGAAAATAAATATAACAGAAAAGAAAAAACTATACAAAAAACTACGCAGAAATAAATAGAAGAAAATAAAGCAGAAAAGAAAAAAACTATAAAAAAAATTGGGGCGCTGCCCTGTGGGCCTGCTAGGCCACGGGCGTGCAATTACAGGCCTTAAAGGCCCAGCACACTCACAGGGCAGCGCGCAGAAGTTAGGTCCACAAGCCTGCTATATAGAGGAGTTCAAAGAGGTAGCCGCGGCTGGGTTTATAAACCAGTGCAGCTGCCCTTCGCCCGGCGAGGTGGGACTAAACTTTGGGGTGGCAGCGCGAGGCCTTTAGTACCGGTTGGTGGCTCCAACCGGTACTAAAGATCACCCTTTAGTACCGGTTGGAGCCACCAACCGGTACTAAAGGCCTGCTCTTCCCGCCTCTTGGCCTGGCCAAAGTTGGCCTTTAGTACCGGTTGGTGGCTCCAACCGGTACTAAAGGCCCATCCTATATATATAGCACTTACGAAAATTTCAGTTACATCTCCCCACTTTCGTCTCCAACCTCTCGACATCGCCGCGCGCCGCTCGATCCC
>NW_021197551.1:0-1522 GCF_002162155.2 Triticum dicoccoides
GTGTCCCGATCTTTCAATGAGATGATAACTATCGATTTGGTGGAGACGACTCTGACGATCCGACTACAAACGTGCACGACTTTGACGATCCGACTACAAACGTGCACGACGTTGCGCCTTAGCAATCGCTAAACCAATCTCATGAGGTTACTGACGATGTCGGAAGCACGGTCAGCCTGACCACGAAGGTCTATTCCTGCAAGCAATCGAAGAACGAGCAAGAATATGATAAAGTAATCTGAATATTGCAAATATATATGAGGTATTGATAATGGTGGGGATCCGTAAGCGGTCTTGGTCTGATCGTTGGACAGAAACGAAGTACACGAAGTTGCGTTGGCTAACTTTTAACTAAACAAATCCCCCCAAGGAAAAGCTAATAGATGGATCTACTTATATAGGAGCAAGGGTGGCGGCCAAGGAGGTGGGAGGACGTCCCAAGGCAGCCTAAAACTAAATCTAGGTCGTACAAGGCCAATGGGCCCAAGTGGAGGTGATGTAACACCTTTGGACTTGTAGTTTGACTCGGATTCTGCTGCAGCATCAGATTGTTTCGTCCACAACTCAATGCTCCGGACGAATTTGAAGGTGATTCCAATTGGGTTGGAAAGTGCACGAAATCTAGTTTCCAACAAAAAAAGAATCACCCAATTCGGAGTCCGTATGAAAAACTTATGTGCGTTTTGAGTCAGGTATGTCTGTGCAGTCCGAATCTGAATCCAGACCGTGAGAGACTTGGACTCTATCTTCTCTTGGGCCAAAAGTGACGTGAGAGAACTTTTTGGACAGCAAATAAACATCTCTTTCTTCCTTATCTTCACATGTGGATTATACAAATGTCCCATACACCTGCAATTAGACAAAACACAAAAGTGTGTGAAGTATTTTTGTTCTGGATAACATAAATAGATTATTGAATAGTTTGCACTAGAAATCACCTGACAAATATGCATATATGCAATATTTTTGGTCATATCCAAGGTAGTCATGTCCTCATCACCTCCTTGGCCGCCACCCCTTGCTCCTATATAAGTAGATCCATCTAGTAGCTTTTCCTTGGGATTTGTTTAGTTAAAAGTTAGCCACTGCAACTTCGTGTACTTCGTTTGTGTCCAACGACCAGACCAAGACCGCTTCCGGATCCCCACCATTATCAATACCTCATATATATTTGCAATATTCAGATTGTTTTATCATATTCTTGCTCGTTCTTCGATTGCTTGCAGGAATAGACCTTCGTGGTCAGGCTGACCGTGCTTCCGGCATCGTCAGTAACCTCAGGAGATTGGTTTAGCGATTGCTAAGGCGCAACGTCGTGCACGTTTGTAGTCGGATCGTCAAAGTCGTCTCCACCAAATCGATAGTTATCATCTCATCGAAAGATCGGGACACCCTCGCCTCTATCAAGTGGTATCAGTTTTCAGGTTGCTCGGTGAGAATTTCCAGTTTTTCCTAGATTAGATTTATTTTCTTACCTATTGTCCAAGAAAAAGCCACAAAACAAAAGTTAGATCTATTCATC
>NW_021197552.1:0-1313 GCF_002162155.2 Triticum dicoccoides
ATAATATTTGAAAAGATGGATTCCGGATAAGAAATTGAGAAGACTCTTGAATTTGCTCCGGATAGTTGAAAAGAATTCTCACAATCGAAAACAATTATGAGAGGATGGCATAACGCTAGAACCATGAATCTCTGGAAGAACGGGCAAGATTTAAGAGGAACTCTTCTTCGGTCTTCAAAATTCGAGAATGACAACGAGAAACACCACCATGAATTGTTGAGGCACTCCGGAATGACAATTTGAAAGGTTGAACCAAAAATGAAAGAATTGGAAAGATCTTGGAGAAAGACATTTGACTGATGATAATTCATTCTTACGTCAAACTTTGCAATGAATTTGAGAATAACTTCGGGAAAGTTGGGAGAGTCAGGTAAGATCCTGGTAAAAGACCTGTGGGTTAGGGCCCACTCAAAAGAACACCGTTGAACAATTGCTTGAAAGGGAGGTTGCACCGGTTGAATTAAATGGCTTGAATGAGGTAACAACCTCGAAATAGTTAGAATTGATGCGGAGTGGAAACACGAATCTTCAGAGATATCTTCAGCACTCCGGAATAACAAATAGCGAGGAGTAGAATGATAATGAGGTGCACCGGTATGAGAAGACATTGAAATGAGGAAAAAGGTATGATCAACAAAACTTGACTTGAATCCACCGGAGAAGAGAAAGGAATGAGGAATGACGAACTAGTAGAACATCTTCTTGAGAACCACCGGGTAAGAACATTGACGGAAAAGAATGGAGAAACTTCACAAAAATAAAAGGATACTTTGTAAAGAAATCTTAGTCCTTGAGGAAAAAGGGTGGGTGGGCGGGAAAAAACAAAGGCAACTTGGAGACGGATGAAACAACCACCGTTGAGAAGAAATGATAATTGGTCTTGCTGATGTTGAAGTGATCGGATCCACTTGAAGAGAAACACGCCGGTTGAAAAGGATTGACATGACAATCTCGATTGTCGAGAAGGATTGGTATTCACATCGGAGTATGAGAACACCATTTCGGAAAGGTATGGAATCAACACTTGACATTGAAGCAACTCGAATACCACAACTCAAAACAAAAACAAAGGACTGGCTTGCAGAATAAGCCGGAACAAACATATGATAGAGATTTCGTCCGAAGTTTTCGTGGTGGGGCCTACACGGGCTCGAGTGTACAGCACCATCATGTACAAGGCAGTGCACATGACATACGAAGCGTCCCCGAGTCGGCATAGCCAAGGACTCTTTAAGACACAACGAGACCACTGTAAAAACGACCGTGAATAGGCGGACCACTAGACGTCGAACCCCAATTTCATATCATACATC
>NW_021197553.1:0-1988 GCF_002162155.2 Triticum dicoccoides
TATTAGGATCTTTTATTCCTCGACCTTTACTCTGGGATTCTGAACCCTCTTCTATTCGGGTTAAACGATTTTTACTAAAAACTAACTTTAGGTTCTCGAAAATACTTTCTCCCGGAGAGCCCCTTCAGTCCAGATGGTCACCGACTGCACCAGAAGATTTCGGAGATACTCTTTGATATTCTCTCGAGACTTTGTGCCCATCACTTTTGCTATTCCCGACCACCGATAAATCCTTATGGATAACTACTTACACTTGCCATTCTTACGATCATTCCCCATTGTTCTTGTTATTACAAGATACCCGAAGTTTTCTCTATTGTTCCGAGAATACTTCGTGCCTACTGCCTAGCAGTTCTTTGCCACATGAATACCCCTTCAAATAAATCGCCGCACTTGTCAAGTATCCGCTCATCCCCAGTTGTTCATGAGTTTCACAAAAGTCTTCAAATACTATTCGATCTTCTGAAAATCCTCTAGAGCCTTTGGCTCTTGAAATTCTTGCCTGCTTGCATTATGGTTAATCCCATAAGTCTCGTAGTCTTAATGACATTCCTTGTCATTATCATGTTGAGTCTGTTGATTCAATATGTTGCGAATTCTCGCAATACTCAAATAGATCCTAGAATTCATCCTTCCGGCTCGGACGTCATTTTGAACATGAGTTGGTTCTCGACCAAACTATCTGTCATCGATTATGCCTCTGGTATATTCAATTGATCCATCCTTGATCAGAACGTCTGCTTCTGGTCCTTTGTTTTGGAAATCATAATTCCTTTGCGTTTAAGCGGTGAATTATTCAGATGCTTCAATAACCTGTTGCATTTGCATTCCTTCCTCTTCTGGTTGAGTACCGATGCTCACGTCAGATCCCTTGTGGACCACCAGATCCTTTGTTGGATTTTATCTGACAACGCCCTTCATATTCAATAACCTTGTGAGCCTTTTCTCTGATACATAATGCCTTTGGTAAATTATATCCTCTGCTTTCTCAACCATGCTCTGCCTTTGAGCTTGAGTTAATTACTTCTGAAGATTTGGTATATGATTCTAAGATGCCCCGATGGGTTGAACCTATGCCTTCCTTAATAGGTGTGAACTCGAAAGTTTTCACGAGTCGTACTCTTCTGGTATTTTGCCAGATAAAATTTCAAAACTACAACTTCATTGAGCGCGAGAAGTGAATGAAAGGTTGTGCATTGGAGAAGTGGGAGTCGACCTTGAACTTTGCGTTCATGCCCATGGACACGATGTACATCTTCTCATCGAAGTTTCTTTTAAAATCAATTATTCCCTTGGTATAAGTTCATCTTATATCTGAGATCTGGCCTTTTTGCAATCGTGGTTCTGACCATGTTCTCCTTTAAATATCATGTCATGTGCAAGTTTAAGCACTTGTCCGCTATAGAGCAACACCCCAGTTCAACTTCTAGTTTGATCTGTCGTCGAGTATTACCACCTGGTATCTCGAGATTATCTTGGGACTGCATAATTTCTGATGAGTTCTTCATCAAGTACTACATCCCCACTGAATCCAATTTTTCACGGGCTCTGAGTTATTAAACACTCAAAGACACCAATAACTGAACCGAGTCTGCACTACGGTTCAACAACTCTTCGGTAAGCTTCTATCAGTACGAGTTTGTACCCGATCACATCATTCCTAGCCTGATCGGCTATACCATTATCATGCTAAATTTTAACTGTGCTACCGGGTCCTCCTTCCCGTAGCACAATTATTTGACGATGAGCTAAGCTTACGTTGATCTTCCTCCTCATATCATTTCTCCTTGGACAATAAGCTTGGTTTCGAGTTTGTGTCATACCCTTGGTTCCAATAACCTTTCGCTTCACCATTCATTTGACTTGATGTCATCGTCGATCGATTACATCTTGAAATCTCTCGACAAATGTGCCGTGATCATCATCAACATTCCGAGCTCTTCCAGGATATCAACTGAGTTCATGATGAGGAATACCATCCTTGCCCA
>NW_021197554.1:0-43435 GCF_002162155.2 Triticum dicoccoides
TTGTCCTGAAACACGTTCGTTCTAAACCGTAAGAGCCCAGACTTTTGTAACTTAAACTTGCATTACAGAAAGATATACACATAGATTAGACATGCAATTAGTCTGCCCCGATTGTAAATGAACTATCCCAAAAGAACCAGCTGCCACAAATGGTGGAGAACAATTCGGATGGCCCCCGCCCGAACATACTGGATCAAAATCGTCTGGCCAAAAAATCATGTCCTTTGCTCGTGGAGTGCCATACATGTTCATGTTTCTGGTGTTGCAAGGGACAATCACCGTCGTCGGGGGAAAGAGAGCCATGGGAATGGGTGATGGGTGCTTTTCGGGAGTGAATTCTTCCTTGTTATGTTCTTGTGGCTGGAGAACGATGACTATCGATGCTCTGAGAGACCAAAATCTCCCCACTCTAAGCCCCATCGTTCAGAACTATAAAAATACATGCGGCATTGGGTAAAAGTGATCCATCCAGGGATAGATAGGTCATGGCCCACGCGGCGCGGCACAACATTTCACCTCCGGCCGGATCCGCCACCTCCATTGGAACCGGATGCTGCTCCTCTTCCTCCTCGTTCTGCTACTCCTCCTCCTCCGGCTCTAGCGAGTCCGGAGGCAGGCCAGCTACGATGCGGGCGACACGCCTCGCCCAGATCTCCTCCTCGATCCGGAAGTGGCGGTCTGGCGTGAGCATAGCATAGGTCATCTTCTTTTGTCGGGCCAGGGCAGACGGCGAGGGAAGAGGGAGATGGACAAGGAGAGAAATGTGCTCCGACTGGAACAACGGAGAGGGCAGAAGAGGTTGTGGCTAGAGTTGGGGACGTCGGCCGGCTCAAATAGACGGACTTTGGCCTCGGGCATCGAGCCGAAGCGGCGCCACACGGCGGTCGCACCCTCACCGGAGGAGAAGCCCGTTGAGCTGTTGGGTTTCGGGGCAATTATGTGTCGGACCCAGTCGTCAGTCCGACATGGCGGATGCGCCTGGACGTTTCAGGCCTATTTGAGACACCCGTCTGGGTCATTTTTTTTGACCGCTCACTGACCGGACCGTCCGCCCGGACGTATGAGAGGGGTTTAGAGTGTCTGGCTGTAGATGTTGTTACCTAGCATAAAGATGCTATGAGCATGTACGACAAATAGTCCATATAGACGAGAGACTTCTATCGAACGTTGCTGCGCATGTCCCGTCTCCGTCTCCCGTGTACTTATCCTTCAAGAAAATTTTCTTCACAATAATAAAAACTAGTCCTCATTGGTGCCACTAATGGTATATCTATCTCTTTATTAGATAAAATTTATTTTAATATAATATATCATTCAATCTTTTTTTCATGACCTGTTATTTTGCAATTCCAGATGATGCAATATCGGTTATTTTTCGGCTTAATCCACGTGGCTGAAAGCTCTACTTCTTGGTTTTAACATTGGACTTTTACCTTTTCAGTTGAAATTTGTGACGTGGAATTCATAAATCAAACCTACCGATTTCAACAGAGGATGTTACAACTTTTTTTAGAGTAATAGTTTATATGCGGCTGGACCATACTTCTACAAGGTTTGTGAGTTATGATAGTCAACTACGTCTCCTTGGAGCCTAGATTGACCGCGTCCATATTGAACCAGCAGGTAATGGCTGCTATGCTATGAGAACGCTTGAAAAGGTCTTAACATCTTCAGTCTATTTTATTATATATCTATCTAGGTGTTTGAGTATGACCAAGTACGTACTACCTGCATGCCTAGCTCGTGTTCCCGCGTACTCTATATTCTGTGCTTTCACCTATCACACGCGTTTCTTCAACCTACCATGCCATGAGTTTGTATATATAGGACCCGGCATGACTTGTATCTTCTCTTTTCAAACATATTCTTTAGTTAATTGTTGCTCTAACACAATGATGTAAGTACCCATCACTTCTCACCTTTTTGTGAATGACACTTGATTTTCTGACAATTATTCTTTACTAATTTTGTTTGGTACAGAAACGGTTCATTAACTTGTATTAAGTGACATTTACGTGTAATGATACTTGCATCTGTTTGATTTTGGAGAATGGTGGCAAAACACTTTAGTGATTGACTGTGGCTCTTGTTATCTATTTCCCATGTGGCTCTTCTTATTGTTGATCAAGCAAAATGGGTATTGTAAGTTCATGTTGATTGAAAGTTAATGTGGCTGGTTGTAAGTAATGATGAGTTTGGTTGAGTTGCTTTTCTGTAAGTACATGTCTGTACATTTCTTGGACTATTGTGAAATAAAGCACTTTCTACAGTTTCCAAATGTTGATGTTATCTGCGCACACTAACTATGAAGCCATGTGCAACATATTTCATATTGTTATCTTTTTTGCAGGGAGTAAAAATTTGCATATAACTTGAGTATATCTCAGCCAATCTGGTCTCTTCATAAATGTAATGATGATGCAACGCGTGATCCTCCATGGTTTTTTAAAATTGAAATCTTTTTATGAGTTGCCTAAAACTGTTTCTCTCTTTGTTGTTTTATTTATTCATCACCTAACATTACTTCACATTTCTCTCAGGATTTATATGCTCAATGTACATGGTAAATGGCAAGTGTGTGGTGAGCTTGTATAATGAATTTCTATCTGGTAAATGCTGGTTGCTGGGTATGTATAATGTTGTCCCTGGTGGGTGTGTGGATTTTTGTTCCTTCCAGATTACTTGATATAGGCTACTTGGTAAATGTTTACCGAGTCATTTTTTGTTTAAGCTACATCTGTCATTTTTCATTTACCTCAGCAGATGAAACGCACCGTTTATTATTACTTGTATCAGGAGACTGGAGCTATCTCAAAACTACTTAAACTCCATCTCCTTTACCATAAAAAAATTACTTCATGTACGTTGAAGATTATTGAGCATCAAGACTTAAATAAACATCTTGGTACAAGAAAAGCCAAGCAAATTGGAAAAATCAAACTTGGATGTTGGATCTCTGAGTTTGGAAAAATATAAATATAGATTCATGCATAAGTAATGAAATTCAGTATTTTTGTGTTTTTATGTATTTTAACATATTGATTAGTAGTGGAGGTCGTGTGTTGCACGTGCACGCTTACTGTAGTGTTGTATGGTCGGTCGGACAAGGGAACCCAGTTGTATTTTAACATATTCTTATCCATTATCTAAACCCTTTTTTTACAGTCTAGGATAATGCAAAGTGAGTCATTTGTTCCGCTGAATTTTCGCAGGCTGAATACACCATTTTACCAATTTCAAATTTCATAAATGTGTGATACAAAAGCATTACTTCTTGAGTTTAATGTCAGATTTCTCTGCCATAAATATATTCTGCTTTTAGGAGAGTTGTGATTTTTGTTTCTTGAAATTTAAAAGCTGCAATTTTAATTAGTTGTGAATTTGTGATCCAGCTGGAAATCAGGTAGTTGAAAGCTGACAATTTTAACAGAGGAAGTTAAAGGCTTTTTTAGAGGGAGTTGAAATGCAGCTGGGCACTTGGATCTACGTCACAAGGTATGTGGATTGTGGTAGTCTACTTTATGTCTTGTAGACCGCCTCGATACTGGAGGAAAAGGAAAGGAAACGCGTGAAAGGTCATCAGGCCAACAACACAGCCTGGTCTTCAGATGTTCAGTCGATCGATGATTATCATATATACTCCTACGTGTCTGAGTATGACCAAGTACGTACCAGCTGTATGCCTTTCTAGGCTTCCACCTACTACACACGTCTGTTCAACCCACCAGGGCATAGCATGTAATATATAGGACCCGACACAGCCACCATGGGAAGCAAACACAATCTCCGCTCAAGGACCAACACAACAACACCTGCACTATAATCTCCTCTGCTATATCTCCTTGCAGTTCAAACCACAATGGCTGCCACCAGAACCATTCTTCCCGCCGTTGCCGTGATGACCGTCCTAAGCACAGCGTCTGCAGCAATCTACAACGTGGGCGAGCCGGGCGGCGCATGGGACCTCAGCACCAACTACGGCACTTGGGCGTCCTCTAGGAAGTTCCAAACCAGCGATCAGATCGTCTTCAAGTACTCCCCTCAGGCACACGATGTCCTTGAAGTCAGCAAGGCAGACTACGACTCCTGCACCACCGCTAGCCCGGTCACCACCCTCAACTCCGGGAATGATGTTGTCACTCTCATCGCCACCGGCACCCGCTACTTCATCTGCAGTTTCCCTGACCATTGCGCGGGCGGCATGAAGGTCAAGATCGATGTCATGCCAGGCTCCTCTTCATCACCCGCACCGGCCAGCGGTCCAAATGCAAGCAACGCTGCCCCGCCAACACCTGTCTCCGCTGCAACCAATGTGGAGGCCATGGGGCTTGGCCTCGTTGTTTTGCTTGCCATTGCCGGCCTCATGGCTTGAGTGCATCTCGGCAGTCGCAGGCACATGTGTACGTTATTGTATAGAGATGTACTTATTACTAGCAACTATCTGTGTGTATAGTCAAGTAGTTATGTGAATTTTACGTGAGAACTAATTATATTGCAGCCTTCAATGATTTCTTTTACACCTTCACATACACCTTTCAAGTTTCAATGACAAAAAAAGTCACAACCTCCAACTTAAAAGGCCAACTTTGAACAAATTCCAATATTCAAATCAAGAAGTAAAGCTTTCATACCGTATACAGTTAATTAAGTTAACATGTTTTAAATTACATCCAGGCAAAAAACATGATAGGAATTGTAAAATGCATGTTGAGCCGTACAATTGACCCACAGTGCATCATCCTGGACTGCAACATAACATCACCGAGTGAAATAATATACTGTGTGATGTATTATTAAACTGAATTAAATTTTACAAATATCCGCTATGTCTTGGCGGGAATATCTCTCCTACCATTTGGCATGACTGGTGAGCTATCTAAAAAATGAGCAATAGAATTTCTCTCCTCGCACCCAAACTTGTAATTAAAATTTCAGCACTTTGCGGTGATTTGAGTAATTCATTCACATGGGGATCCTCTCCTTTGGTGATTGTTCATGGAAAACCTAGATGTATCATGGCGACAAGGACTAGTTTTGATACTAGTGTTGGATACATACAATTAGCACATTTAAAACTGCTAAAATGGAGTTTGCAGCCTGCAATTCAACTAATATTTTATCTAAAATGAAAGGTCATATTTATCTTGGCAGCAACAGTAGAAATTTGTATTGGATCACTGTCTCTATATCATATATATTCTCCAAAAATTCGAAAATAAATCTTGAAGTGGCAAAAAAAGGAAAACAATTTGGCACGTGTGCAAAGATGTATTTTACGCATGTGTAAAATTTCATTACGAGATACTTTAACGTGTCATTTAAAAAGCAAACACATTGATTTTGAAAATACTCATCTTGCTATTAGAATCAGTCCACAATTTGAAACCGTCCGTAAAAAGTCTCTATATAGCAAAATGTATATATATTTCTTATCAAGTACGAGAAACTATGATTGACCATAGATATTATTATAGTTGACAGCGATCACTGTGCTTTTTCTTGCACTTTTTTTTTGAGAAATTCAAGATTCTACACTAGTGTGTAGTGTTTGCGATCCAAATCATGGCACGCAACAGGCCACCCGTACCATGCACCTGTGCAGAGAGTAGGACCCCCAATTTTCTATTAATAGAGTAGTACTAATTGCTAGTTTAGCTCTATTAACTTAGGTATATAGGATAACATTATAGTGACCAACTGTATCATTTGTACTTGTAATTTTTCTTTTTGCGGATGCACTTGTAATTAAATCATTCCAACAACAAAATTTTAGGGTCTCTTTAATATGTCAAATCCACTAATAAATAAAGCTTTGTCAAAATAATGCTTTGGATAATTGTATCTACGTCAGAAGCTATGTGGATCCCCTAAAAAAAGAAGCTATGTGGATCGTGATAGTCTACCTCATGTTTTTGTAGACCGCGTCGATACTGAAGAAAAAGGAAAGGGACGCGTGAAATGGTCAGCACGCCAACAGCACAGCCCGGTCTTCACATCCTCAGTCTATTTTGATCAAGTACGTACCAGCTGCTTGTGTTCCCACCTACACACAATATTCAAAGTCCAAAATCCAGGTACACAAACTTCATTCTACGCTCCCACCAACCGCACATGTTTCTCCATCACACCGGGTGTAGCCTGTATTGTTCTATATATAGGACCCGACACTGCCTCCTAGGAAAGCAAACACATTCTCCGCTCAAGGATCGATACACACCTGCCTTACAAGTTATAATATCCTCTGCTAGCTCTCTTTACAGTTCCAACCGCAATGGCTGCCAGGAGAACCATTCTTCTCGCCGTGGCTGCGATGGCCGTCCTGAGCACCGCGTCAGCGGCAATCTACAACGTGGGCGAGCCGGGCGGCGCATGGGACCTTAGCACCAAATACGACACTTGGGCGTCCTCTAGGAACTTCCAAACCAGCGATCGGATCGTCTTCAAGTACTCCCCTCAGGCACACGATGTCCTTGAAGTCAGCAAGGCAGACTACGATTCTTGCAGCACTGCCAACCCCGTCACCACCTTCAACTCCGGGAATGATGTTGTCACCCTCACAGCCATCGGCACCCGGTACTTCATTTGTGGTTTCCCTGGTCATTGCGCGGGCGGCATGAAGGTTAAGATCGATGTCATGCCAGGCTCCTCCTCTACGTCACCCGCCCCGGCCAGCGGCCCAAGTGCAAGCAATGCTCCCCCGCCGACACCTGTCTCCGCTGCCACCAATGTGGAGGCCACGGGATTTGGCCTTGCCGTTTTGCTTGCCATTGCCGGCCTCATGGCTTGAGTGCATCTCTGTAGTCGCAGGCACATGTGTATTTTATGTATATTCAAGTAATTATTACTAGCAACTATCTGTGTGTACGATCAAGTTGTTATGTGTATGTTGGGTGTATTCCGGCTTTGTGTATTGCCGATTCATTTTGGAGGATTTATTAATAAAGATTCTTTTGGTCTTATACAACATTTTTCTTGAAACACGTTCATTCTAAAACATGAGAGCCAACAATTTTGTAATTTAAACTTGTAGTACAGAAATACATAGTTAGATTAGACATGCAATTAGTATTGCCCCTGAATGTAAATGAACTGTCCCAAACAACCAGCTGCAACAAATGGTGAAGAACAACTAGGATGCCCCCGACCCCGGACATACTGGATCAAAATCGGCTCGGAAAATCCCTGCTTTTTGGATGATGGAGTGTGATACATGTTCCTGTTTCTGGTGTTGCACGGGACAATCACCGTCGAGGGAGAGAGAGCCATGGGAGTGGGTGACGGGTGCTTTTGGGGAATGAATTCTTCCCTATTATGTTCTTGCGGCTGGAGGATGATCACTATCAACGCTCTGAGAGATCAAAATTTCCCCAGTCCAGGCACCATCGTTCAGTAATGTAAAAATACCAGCTGCATTGGATAAAAGTGCTTCATCAAGGGATAGTCATGGCCCATGCAGCGCGACGCAGCATTCATCAAGATGGTCTGGTAGGAAATGATTAGATTTCAAGTCTTATACATAGCATAAAGATGCTATGAGCATGTACGACAAATAATACAAATATACCGGACTTCTATCCAACATTGGTTGACAAATAATACTTATCCTTCGAAAATCTTTCATCACTATAATCAAAAGTAGTCCTCGTTGGCGCCATTGTATATCCATCCTTTTAGTACATAAAATTTACTTTAATGTAATATTACCGCTCAGTCTTTTTTTCATGAGCCGTTATTTTGCAATTCAGGATGATGCAATGTTGGTCACTATTTTTGTGCTTAATCCATGGTCTGAGAGCTTTTACCTCTTAAGTTGAAAGTTGTGACGGGGAGTTTATACAATAAACCTGCCAATTTTAATAGAGGAGGTTAAAACTTTTTTTTAGACTGAGAGTTTAAATGCGGCTGGCCCTATGGATATACTTATATAAGATTTATCAGTTATGATAGTCAACTACGTCTCCTTTGAGGATTGGAGTCCAGACTGCGTCGGTATTGAAGCAGCAGTCCAAGTACAATGGCTGATATGCCATGAGAATCAAGATGGCAACGGGGCCCCGAAACCCGCGTCCCCGTGGGTTTTTACCCCATTAGGGGACGGGGATGGGCGTTTTTCTAACCCTGTGGGGCTGCTGTTGGGTAAAATGTAAAACCCGGCATGTTTCGTGGGTTCACACCCGTTTCATCAATACCCGAACCCTAAACCCGGCCTACCCGCAAAAATACTACACAAGGTATTGGGCCATGTAGCCTGGACTCACATCGGCCCAAACATCTGCAGCGTCCGAGCCCCCAACCTCAAATCCACTCGACGCACCCCAGCCTCGCTAGGTCTCGCACACCACACGGGCACCGCTCCCTCGATCCCATCTTGCACACCACACCGGCACCGCTGTTGAACCATCTACCATTGTTTTTTGTTGAACTTTTCTCAAGCTATGTTGCTGAAATGTGCCTGTTTTGCTGCTGAAATGTTATTCTTTGTCGCTACTATGTTTGTTTAAATATTTTGATTTTCTCGTGGGTTCCCCGTGGGTTCCCCAAAACCCGATGGGTTTAGGGGACGGTTGAAAAACTAGCCCCGCGCATGGTGATGGGGACGGGGACGGGTTTACGATTTTCTCGTGGGGATGGGTTTGGGAAGGCAAAATCCGATGGGTTTTGTCCCCGTTGCCATCTGAACATGAGAACGCTTGAAAAGGTCTTAACACCTTCAGTCTATTATTTATTATATATCTCTCTAGGTGTTTGAGTATGACCAAGTACGTACTACTTGCATGCCTAGCTCGTGTTCCCGCGTACTCTATATTCTACACTTTCACCTACCGCCCGCGTTTCTTCAACCCACCTGGCCATGAGTTTGTATTTATAGGACCCGACACAGACACCTAAAGAAGCAACACAATCTCACCTCAAGGTTCAGTATAGTAGCATCCGACTAGTATCTCCTCTGCTAGCTCTCACTGCCTTGCTTCTAGCAGGTCCTACTGCCATGGCCGTCACTAGAAACATTCTCCTCTCCGTGGCCGCGATGGCCATCCTGAGCACCGCCTCGGCTGCAATCTACAATGTCGGCGAGCCCGGCGGAGCGTGGAACCTCGGCACCAACTACAGTACATGGGCGTCCTCCAGGAACTTCCAACCCGACGACCAGATCGTCTTCAAGTACTCCCCTTAGGCGCATGATGTCCTCGAGGTCAGCAAGGCCGACTATGACTCATGCAGCACTACGACCCCCATTGTCACCCTCAACTCCGGGAATGATGTCATTGCCCTTAACGTCACCGGCACCCACTACTTCATATGCGGCTTTCCTGGCCATTGTGCGGGTGGCATGAAGGTCAAGATCGATGTCACGCCAAGCTCCTCCTCTTCATCGCCTGGCCCGGCCAGCGGCCCAAGTGCAAGCAACGCTTCCCCACCGACGCCTGTCTCCGCCGCCATCTCTGTGGAGGCTACGGGCTTTGGCCTCGCCGTCTTGCTTGCCGTTGCTGGCCTCATGGCTTGAGTTCATTTGTTCAGCTGCACATAGATGTATAAAGTCATGTATAATCAAGTAATTATTACTAGCAAGTATATGTGTAGCCAAGTAATTATATGTGTAGGTTGTATGTATTCGGGCTTCTTCTTTAATAAAGATTTTTCTTGTCTCTCTTATACAACATTTGTCAAGAAACATGTTCATTCTAGAATTTGATAAGCTAGATTTGCATAACTTTGACTTGTACCAGGCAGAGGTTTATACTTAGATTAGATATATAATTAGCATGATTGTTTGATATGTCTCAAAAATATGTATTTGTAGGCTGCAATTGAACTTGTAATTAGTGAAGTATTACATATCTAAGTGGAGCACATGTTAACATATATCTCGGGTCTAATATATAAGCTAACATGTGGTAACCTACAACGTGGGCGAGACGGGCGGCGCACGGGACATCAGCACCAACTACGTCACTTGGGCGTCCTGAGCACTGCGTCTGCGGTAAGCTACAACGTGGGCGAGCTGGGCGGTGCATGGGACCTCAACACCAACTACGTCACTTGGGCGTCCTCTAGGAACTTCCAAACCAGCGATCAGATCGTCTTCAAGTACTCCTCTCAGGCACACGACGTCTTCGAGGTTAGCAAGGCAGACTACGACTCCTGCAGCACCGCCAGCCCCGTCACCACCTTCAACTCCGAGAATGATGTTGTCACCCTCACCGCCATCGGCACCCGCTACTTCATCTGCGGTTTCCTTGGTCATTGTGCGGGCAGCATGAAGGTCAAAATCGATGTCATGCCAGGCTCCTCCTCTTCGTCACCCGCCCCAGCCTGCAGCCCAAGTGCTGAAGTGCAAGCAACGCTCCCCCGCCAACACCTGGCTCCGCTGCAACCAATGTGGAGGCCATGGAGTTTGGCCTTGCTGTTTTGCTTGTCGTTGCCTACCTCATGGCTTGAGTGCATCTCGGCAGTCGCACGCACATGTGTACGTTATTGTATAGAGAAGTACAACTATCTGTGTGTATAGTTAAGTAGTTATGTGTATGTTGGACGTATTTGGCCTTCGTGTTTTGCTAATTCATTTTGGAGGATTTGTTAATGAAGATTCTTTTGGTCTTATACAACATTTGTCTTGAAACATGTTCTTTCTAAACCGTGAGAGCCCAATATTTTGTAACTTAAACTTGTATTACACAAACCCCTGCTAGTTATTTTCAGCCGTTGATTTAAACTGTTACTAAAATTATTAATTTTAATCAGTCAAGGGAATTATGGCCCTGTGTGAATTTTTTTAGAAAGATTTGACAATCCCTCTATCCCGAACGCGTCTCGCCAATCCCATCTCTCGCCGGTGTGTAGACGGTGGCGCCAGGATCCCCGGTTGGCCATGGTCATAGTTGTTGGTCCCCACGGCCCCGGACCCCGGCTGCCACCCGTCCGCCTCGCCTAGCTCGTCGTTGCCACTCTCCCACCTCTTCGCCGTTGTAGCTCCGCATCAGGCTCCTTTTTTAGGTGTGACCGTGCTTCGCCCGCCGCCAGCTACCCGCTCAGCATTCGCTTCCCTTGTGGCGATCAGCAAATTCCACATCGGGGGTGCTTGAACCGTGATCTTCAAGTACCACCAGGATTTTCGAGGAGGCCATCCTCAGTGACCTCTCCTCGCTCGGCCTCGACTGGGACCAAGTTACATATTAGAACATTCATTTTGCAATCTGTATTCTAGATTGCAAGTAGACAATGAGAGATCTCCGGCATGATCAAATACTATGGTTGATTGCAAGTTGTCCTTCTGCAAATTACAAGTGAACATCACTGTATTCTAGAGCAAACACTGTTTCTAACCATGTGAATTCCCAACGCAAGAGTTGATAATGCCACAAGGTTGCACTTGTGTAATATTGCACATACAAACACTGTTTCTAACCCTGCGAATTCCCAACACAAGACTTGATAACGCCATGTCCGTTTTAGCAGCCGAATCAGTATGAGGCATGAGGCAACATGGACCGTCCGATCTCACTTCAGATTAAGGGCCACCACATGCCCCCTTTCTCTCTCACCTGGAGTCGCCGACGGGTGAACCCCATGCATCATCCCCTTCCTCCTGCATGGTATAAGCTTGATCCCGTCGATTTGTTGCCAGCTTAGCTTAGCTTTGCCATTTAAATTCAAAATATCATGCCGCATAGAGTTACATGGAAATTTGGCAGAAAAGTACCTGAGATTTCAAACCGTCATAACTTTTTAGCTCCAAGTTTGAATCCAAGGGAACTTTTTGCAAAATGATATTCATGAAATGCATCATCCTATGCTACACTTGGTTTCATCTTTTGAACATACAAATTTGATTGTGTTCAAATTTGTACTTAAACCTTTAATAGGGTCTTGCTTGCAAACCACATGTCCAGATTTAGTGAAATCTACTGCATTATGATCGTTAGGTTATTCTTTATTCATATATACCACTTGATCTAGACTTTCAAACTTTTCATAATTCAATATGAATTTTGAATTCAAACCATAGAATTCCTATAATCAAATTTTTTATTCCTCAAATAATTCATTTTGCATTTTTTTTCTTATGATTCACTTTTATCCAATGAACCCTAGCTTTAGTTTATACTTTTAGGGATATTCAAATTTGAATTCAAGCCTTGTTTTAATCATCACCGGTAAACTAGAAATCCAAAGTGATTGTTTTTGCATAAATCTCTACTAAAACCTCATCCATCATGTAACTTAGTTTCAAATATTCAAGCCATTTGTATTTATTCAAATTTGAATCCTAGCTTAACTATATCTTTATTTCCATTAATTCTTTTCCATTTATCCTAAAACATCATAATAATCTATATTAGATATAATACTTAGTATGTTGTTGTTCTTTTATACTATGCCATATTTGTTCTTGTGTTCTTTTTTATTCTTCTATATGGCATGCTTGTTCACTGAGTGTTATTTACTTATATTAGATTGACCAAAGAGCGAAGCAGAATAGTATCAGACTTTGTACTATTACCAGTGAAGACCAAGACAAGTTCCATCTCTTGTTCATGCACATGAACCTATATTTTACTATGCATTTAGTCCCTTTTGAGTAGTATGCATGAGTAGGAGTATGTATGATAAATATGTAGTATGATCCTAGTGTAGTTCAATGAGTAGGTCTGAGCTTACTTCCTTGTCGCCATCGTTGTAGAAATATTATATTTTATTTGCTAAAGTGGATGGGGTTCATGTGAAGTGATATTCATGATGAGATGTGACTGGCAATGTAGTAAATAGGACCAACATAGTTTCATGAAATACCTAGGCAAAATAGTATGAATGGTGGCAAGGTACAATGTTACCATCATGGGAGAGCACACTAGTGGACCATTCGATCAGGCTCAAAGTGATCAACCACCTTTTTATAACTACTAGCTTACATGTGCAGCCACAACTACTACGTGATCTAACTTGGTTTAGTAGATATGTAGGTGGGATGGGCACTGTCAGAGTTAAGGGAAACTCTTCTGGAAGACCTCATCACAATCTCCCAATTTCCGTACAATTGAGTGTGGGAGCTACAAAGGGATGATTGTGTCTTGTGGGGAACGTGCACAAATCTCTGCAGACTGTATAGAACTCATTGATTAGCCGTGTCCCTGGTTACGGACAACTTGAGCGGTTAGAAGTGGAAATGTTGAGAGATATCATTACATTTAATAAATTTGAGCGGGATAATCAACGAAGGGAATTGATTGAATTGGTGGTGCCCAATTAAATCATATAATATTTGCCGACATAGCACAATCTTTTGATAGTAGGATAAAATTTGCTTTATGCAAGATATTAATTTAGAACCACTGCACAAGCCAACATGCATTTATGATAGGTATTTTATAACACCTTAGATGTGACTTGGCATTACATTCAATGTATTGACCTATATGGCTGCAAAGTTTTATGTTACAGATTTTCCAGACGAAGAGTAAGGATACAAAATAGGGTTATGAGGTTTACACTCAACTTTGTCATTGACGTTGATGGGACTCCACATCTTTATTGTTGTTTTTGTTGTGTATTCTAGCCCTAGGGCTATCAGGTAATAAATACTCTGGATTTACATTACATTACATGTGATTTTGTGGTATTTCATTGAGTATTGTGTGTGCTAGCTCCCGATTCAAAGACAGCACAGCAGATCACAAGAGATTCGGATCCTTATTGGAACCGGGTCGTTAGAAGACAGATCAAGCAAGCCATGCTACCATGGCGCCCGACACCGTGCCCCATGTGAGCACAATGCCTCAGTTCAGACGGATCGTCCCGCGGTAGGCGCCGATGAGCGAGCGAATGGGAGGAGAGGCCCCACCGACGACGATGCCGGTCGGGCCTCTCCATGCAGCGCCTGATGTAGACTCGGCTAGACGACGAGTCGCTGGTTGGTCTGATCCTTCACGGTACTTGCAAAATATCAATGAACAGCGGCAGCAACCGTCGCAGGAAAAAAACAGACCGACGTAGAAGAAGAAAAGCCTTTGGATCAAAACGATATAGCAAGAAGCCAAAGGAGTAGACTTGTACCGAATATTGATACGAGATCAACACAAGAACAGCAGCAACGAAACCTTAGAAACCGCAAGAACGCATCTTTGGTGCCCCTCGCCGTGAGGCGTTTTCTGGTATTTTTTATTCAACTCCCAACTAATCTGCGTACAAGACTCAGGACGCTGCCTTTTATACACTAGACACCAGCCGTAAGGACCTAAACTACTAACTGTCTCAAACTAATTCAGAGGTCCCCTCCTTTTACATCTCGGAGAGAAAGAAGAAAAACAAGCTAACTAGCACAACCTGTACGTGGACCCTCCTATTCTGCACTAGTATTCTTTAATTAGAAAGCTACTTAATCAATCGGCCACGCTGATCACACGTGACTAATTTAAAATAAAAGAACTACTTATTTGCTTGCATGCTTGAAACTACTTCACCTAACATAAAATACTATCAATATTACTGCACTTTGGAGGGGTTCTGAAGTTTGGCTTCACCGTGTCCTTCTTCGGCTCCATCGGCGAAACCTCAAAGAAGAAAGAGCCAAGATGTAGTACAGTCGGAAGATTAGAATCTAAAGCATCTGATATACTTGCGTCAAAACAAATGGTTGCACGTGTCTTTTGTTCAACACTTGGAGTCGCCCCAAGTAAACCTACGGCATTGGTGCACACATCAGCGCCTGACATCGGCGGCAGGAATGGAGGGAGGGGGAGAGGGGGAGGGTTGGCCGGCGGTAGGGTTTCTCTGAGCTGCTCACAGGAGTGGCGTGGGAGGGAGGGGAGTATCGTATGACCTTGATATCTATAACTTAGTCGTGCCAGCGGCTCGTTCTGGTGGTGGTAGTTGTCGTTCAGTGGCCTCTGAGTCTTGATGTAATTTTTGTTATATTTGAGGTGATTTGTACATTGGATGCACTTCTATAATAGATCTGGATCCTTTTTGCAAAAAAACTTAGCTGAAAAGCTATATTTTTACGAAATATGTATTTGGCAACCCTGTGCCCGACTGCAAAATCGCCACACTACCTAGATGCCGTCCATTTCAAATCCGACGCACGCGACACGTTCCAGCGAGTAGTTTTGTTTTTTCTGTCGCTCGAACCGTCTCCCCCGTCCTGTGCGACTTAACTCTCCCCTCCCCCACCACTCGCCTCATTTCCTCTGGTAACGGCACGCCCACTTCTCTGTCGCTCCGCGCCCGCTCTCTCTCTGTCGACGGCGAGTGGCGGCGCTTTCTCCGGTCGATTCTCGGTGCTGGTCTTCTGTTACACCGATGAGTATCGACTCAATCGCCCTCACATCCACCCCCAGTAGTTCGTGCGCCTCAATTCGTCTGGTAACCGCGCGCCCGCTTCTGTGTCACTCCGCCCCCGCTCTCTCTCCGTCGACGGCGAGCGGCGGTGCCTTCTCCGGCCGATTCTCGGTGCTAGTATTCTGTTCCACCAGTGAGTATCGACTCAATCGCCCTCACATCCGCCCCTAGTAGTTCGTGCTCTATTTCTTGGCGCCATTAGTGGCGGGATGTTTGTCGGGATGGTCACATGTTAGAACAGACGAGAAATGCGCCCAATGCGTTCAATTCGTGGTGCATATGCAATTTGTTAGGCCGTGTTTCACATGCCCATCGTTCCAGTGATTAATTTGTCGTTTTCGATTTCGTGGCTAGTTGTCGTAATTTTTGAACTGGTCCCCTCTGCTAAACGACTCGATTCTGATTTCTAGGGTTTTCTCTAGATGCAAAACCATTATGTATCCATTCACGATTCTCCATTAGTGATGTATCCATTCATGATTCTGACTTCTATGGTTTTCTCTAAATGCTACACGGCTCGATTTCCCTGATTTTTGTTAGCACTATTAGTGGTGTCTCGTTTCCTGATGCATTTTCTGTTTCTAACTGATGGATGTGCCATCATTTAACTCACATGAACTTTAATTGTGAATATTACCATCAGTGGTGTGAATAATTTATCAGGACTCCACTGTAAAATTTATCATGTCACTGATTTTTTTAATGCTTAGTTCTGTGATGTCCAATATATGTGTTTGTGTGTAAGTTGTTGCCATCCCTAATTTGCATAAGTTATCTTGCCCGATACATACATTTTATTGGGGTATTATAAGCAAACAAAAATTCAGGTATTCAATATCTAGTAGAAGCACACATGTCCTTGTCCTTCTTTGTTGTGGATGAGTTATCTTGTTGTATGTTCACAAGTTACCAATGTATCATAAGAATATGTGTGTGACTATTAATTCAACAGCTGTGCATCCTTTATGCTCACTTTTTTCTCTTTGTTATTCTTGTGTGTCAGGTCACAATGCCAAGGAAGCGCAAATTAGATGATGACTTTGAGGAGGTGAACCCCTTAAATAAGCATAAGCCTCCAGCAGATCGGAACAGGGCTTCTCCTAGTGCTCTTGTGACTGCCTGTAAGGATATGTCAGATGAGAGAATGGCCACAATCGATGACATGGATTTCACTAGTCTGCGGAATACCAAGTGTGATAATCTGTTCAATCGGCTTTCTCAATGGCTTGCTGGTTTATACGACCCTGATTCCCATGAGGTTGTTGTACCTGGTGGCGGAAGGTTACCGTTCAGTGAAGAGTCTGTGCATCGTATAATGGGTGTGCCCCGAGGTGATATTGCGGTGGATTTCAAGGTTCCTACAGATGCACAGCTTGAGCTTGCGGGAGATCTTTTTGGTGATCTTGGACATTCTCCTAAAACTATGGATGTATTAAACCTTATCTTGAGCACTAACCGGCATGACGACAATTTCAAGTGCTTGTGGCTTGTGCTTACTGCCAGCACTGTGATGGCGCCGACGACTTCCAACAAGGTCAGCACCAGATGGTATCCTGTGTTGGTAAGCACATCTGGATATCTTTCTAGTTCACACTTTTTATCTCTTTTCTTTTCTGTTTTTTACCTGGTAACTTTTTTGCTTCTTAGTCTGATGATTATGCACATATGCACTTTGATAACTTTCCTCGATTTTTGGAGTGTGGTAATTTCTGTTCCTTTGTTTTTTCTATGATTTGAAGTGTGGTAATTATGTAGTAATGCACCTGATAACTTTTTATGAAGGTGTAGTAATTATATAGTAATGCACCTGATAACTTTTTACGAAGGTGTAGTAATTACATAGTGATGCACCTGATAACTTTTTCTGAAAGTGTGGTAATTATGTAGTGATGCACCTGATAACTTTTTTTGAAAGTGTGGTAATTATGTAGTAATGCACCTGATAACTTATTTACGCCTTGCAATATGGTAATTTTGACTTACTTCTCAATAATGTGGTAATTGTGTGCTTATGTACTTGGTGATTCAATGCTTTAACAGTGTTATAAGTGTCTACTTATGTCCCCTGCTAACTTGTGTGCATACATTCCTCTCTGTTTCATGTGTTTTTTTTGCAGCAAAATATTGGCAATGTAAAAAACCTCAACTGGTGCAAATTTATTGCGGATCAGCTTCACAAAGCCATTTCAAAAGGAAAGCCTACGACGGGCTGCCTCCTATTCTATAATGTTAGTCCCCCTATTCTTGTTTTGTTCCCATGATTTTTGGATTGTACATCTTATTCTGCCAAACAGCTAGATTGTAATGACCTTTTCTGTTTTTCCAGCTTCTGTATATAGATGCTATTGACTTAATCGGCCTTGGTATCATCTTGCCTAATGGTCCTTTTGCAATTAATGTGTGGATGAATGAGTTGGCATTGAAAGTTCTCCGGATGGATGTCCAGAGGGACAAGCTTTCTTATGGGAAATTATCGGTAATTTCCCATTCGTCATTTTTCTTACCTTCTATGTACTGCCATCTTTTTTATCACGATTTTTTTTCGTTTTTTATCATATATTTTTCAGCTTAAGCCCCAATATGGTCAAGACTATTGCTTGTTTGGTGGCTTGCAAGGTCTAGCTAAATTCATGCATGTTCATGCACCGCAAAACTGTTCTGAACAGGTATTTTAATCTTTTTTGTGTGTTTATATATTTTTATTTTCCTTTTCTTGGTAAATATTGTTATAAAGACCTGGTAACTTGTACTGTTTTAGGATGGTAACTTTTTTTTTATTTTTTAGATTCTCACTTTGGAATAAGTTCATTTGAACTTATCTATGTGTGGTATTTTTAGTTGTTTTTGCATGGTAATTAATGTCTCTCACAACCTGATTATTTGTTTTTTCATTCATGATTTTCTGTCAGAAACTTGCTAAAGCTTCTACTATTGTGGGTCGCTTTTCGTCTCGCATGGTTGGCCTCCTGGGTGGTCTTGTTAATGAGTTCATGTCCTTGGATGATGAAGACAGCTCATGGATGTCCCGTGTGTTACAGAGCCAACTAAAGGAATTATCTTCTGCTGCCGGGAAGACTACAAGCACCCGTCCTGCATCCCGCTAGCGTGAAGTAAAAGATACCGGCAAGCAAACTGTTGAAAGTTCAGATTCTGATCATGAGGATAGTGATGGTGGCGGTGATGGTTACTCTGACGAAGATCTAGATTTTCACGTTCATTACCATGGTTCTTCAGGTGGACCGAACGCCCATGAGGCTTCAGGTAGTGGGGGTAGTGCTGGACCGAATGCCCATGATGCTTCAGGTAGTGGCGCAGCGAATGCAGATGTGGGTGCAACCATGTTTGCAACTGCCAATGTGTCGGTAGGGTCAGCCGAAATTGATGGAACTGCTACTGTAGGAACCGATCAGCCTCTCGAGTCTCAGATTATGCTTACTGCATGTTCCGGGAATGTATCTAGTGATGGATTGCATAACCAGCCAGATATGACGGATACTCAAAACGAGGCTGCTGTTGATGCTTCTGTGAAGAGGTGAGGTTCTTCTCTCGTCCGTAACTTGGATAAGCAATATTCCAGGCGTCACAAGAAATTACGCCTACCTTCTCCGCCCATGGCCACTGGTACAACTGTTTCTAACCAGCCGTCGTTGGATGATACACATCGTTGTATCAAGGCAATAGTCATTAATGAGCTTGGCATTGTAGGCCCTGATAAGGGCACTAACTTAGTAATTGCCAATCCCATGCGGAAGAAGCAACATCCTCGCAAGTGAGTTTGTTATCATCTGCTAGTTGATTTCTTTTTATTTTCATTTTTATATTGCATTTTTGTACATACTTAGTTGTTGTTACCCTTTTGTGTTGTAACTTTTCCTAGCACCTAGCTTCTGATAATTAGAAGTAACTATGTCTGGATAGTTTCTATTCCTTAATAAGCCTGTGTTTTTGTCTAGAATGAATAGTAATTATATCATGGTAAGGCTGATAACTTTTAGTAGTTATTTTCACGATAATAACTTCAATTTTTTAGTTGCACAATATGTAGTTTAACTTTGTTTGCATGATAATTTTAGTAATTATATGCTGGTAAGCATGTGTTATTTGTCTACAGTAACATTTTTCTCACGTGCACTATATCCTTTTCAAATAATAACTTGTCAGGTGTTCGAATGCTCCATCTATTAGTGTTGCCAACCTTCAGCAAACGCCGTCTACCAGTGTGGGTGTCATGTCTAAGGAGATACCTAGTAATCCTGCGCGTTCTTCGGCAGATGTTGACTCGTCTGACACGTCACGCAGGTGATTATGAATATTATTTTTCCTCACTATATGATATCTAAATGATTTTCTCTATTTGTTTATTTTTCTTTTGTAAATTAGGTGAATATATACCGGTAATTTAACTCTTTTATGCATGGCATCATAATCTGTATGGGAATGGCTGGTAGTTTTTATAGTCAAAGCTCTTATAATATTATTGTTATTTTTAGCATGATAAATTTGTTGGTAACTTTGTTATCTTCCTAGTTACCATCTTCATTAATGATTCGTGATGATGTTGATTTTTGTACTATGTGGATAACCAAGTTGGCCATAAGCTGACAAATAATTTGAATACAAGCTGGTAACTAAAGTTATTTTTTAGCTGGTAACTTCTGTCAATATAAGCCGGTAACTAATGTGATATTTAGCTGTTGTATGCACCTATAATATGATAACTAATGTTAATATAAGCTGGTAACTAATGTTATTATAAGCTGGTAATGTTTATTTTTCTTTGTGTGCAGCAAGAAGACCAAGATTACTCTGAGGAAGGTTACGAAGTCTTCTAAAGTTGCAGTTGCAACTAGGTCTTCTCCTTGTTTTGCTTCCAAGGACGCGAAAGATGATTTTAAAGACTCCCACGTGGTCACTTCTCCAATGGCTGTTGTGCAAGATAATGCCCCTGTGAGGAATTCACCAGATGCTGGTTTTGGAGTTGTGGATGAGCTCGTGGCAGCAGCCACTATTACTCAAGTGGTAGAAGAAATTGCCAATGTTGTTATTGGCACTGAAGTTGAAACTTCCGCTGATCAACCTAAAGGAATTGCTCCTCCAATGAGTGTTGTTGTAGCTGAAACTTCTACTGATCAACCTCAAGGAATTGCTCCTTCAATGAGCGTTGCCGTAGCTGAAACTTGTGCTGATCAAGATCAAAGAATTGCTCCTCCAATGAGCGCTACCGTAGCTGAAGATGACCAAGCTCCTGTCAAAATACCATGTGTTGTTCAAGCTCAAGTTGAATCTGCCCAATCCAAGTGGCAGAACCAATTGAAACTGAAGATGCATTGTTTGTTGAAGCTCAACCTGGGGATGACCAAGTCGCCGCCCAAGAATTCAGCATTAATGCAGATGTAGAAGATGTTGTTGCTGATAGGGCCTATAGGGATTTCACCCCACCATATCTTGCTTTCTTGGCCTAGATTTTGGCCCCACACTGCCCGGACCAGATATTAATACGACGGCCGTAGTCCCAGCTGCAGTTCCAACACCGCCCCAGCGGTTGTTTCGACAAATCAAGCACCAGCAGTGCTCCTAGCGGTTAACAATGCTTCCCAAAACCGAGCAGCAGCATCCCCAATTGATCATATGGCGGCAGCGCCACGAGATTTAAAGAACGCAGAAGATAATCCTATCGACTCCAATCTGTTTTCATGCTCTGAGCCTGCTGACCTTGGTAAGTGAAGGCATATACGTGTCTTCGCTTTATCACAAAAGAGTGATGGGATGGATGTCTGCTTTTCGAAGACATTTTTTATGCTTTTAGTTTGATCCTTGTGTGTATATTTATGCTCTTTTTATCCTATGTATGGACAACCCCCCTCCCTTCACATGTAATGACTTCTGCTTTTGTGTGTGTGCTATGTAATGAACTATGTGTTTTCGTTTCACATTCACACTCTTTTATTTTTATGTTGTCTGGTGTGTAGATGTATTTTATGCGATTATTGTTGTTCATTATTCCTGGTAACTTTCACTAACATCCGACTGATAATTATTTGCACTCTACTTTTCACTGATAATTATAGCGCTCTACATGAAAGACATTGCACCTTGTTTTCTAGCTTACCATTTTATTGTATGGTAACTTTCACCATGATAACCTTTGCGAATGTTGCGCTGGTATTATTTGTTCTAACTAGATACATACATGTTTTCTTTTTCTTTTTGCTAACTAGTTACTTAAATGGTAAATTTTGTGATCATACCCTGATAACTTCTGCTATCACCATGCTGATAACTTTTGTTTCCTTTATTCCTGGTAACTTCTACTAACATCTCACTGATAATTGTAGCGCTCTACTTTTAACTGATAAATACAGCGCTCTACATGAAAGATATTGTACCTTGTTTTCCAGCTTACCATTTTATCGCATGGTAACTTTCACCATGATAACTTTTTGCGAATGTTGTGCTAGTATTTTTTTTCTAACTAGGTACCTACATGTTTTCATTTTTTTTTTGTTAACTAGTTACTTAAATGGTAACATTTGTGATCATACCCTGATAACTTTTGCTATCACCATGCTGATAACTTCAACCCTTTGTTTCCTTTATTGATGTTGTAAATACACCCCTCCCCCTCCTTTCCCTGCACGCACACACAGACCATTCTAAGACATTTATGCTGCCCCTTTAACTATCCTGACCCCCCTCATTTTCTTCCCTTTTTCTCTCTACAGTAATTATATCATCATTCTGTACTATCTATCACTTTTTTCTTTAGCTGTTTTTTCCACATATTTGGCATTTCTTTTTTCGGATCGCAAACTGACCTGATCGCAACTTTTTGAAGAGCGTCAATTTCTAGTTTATGATGCGGATGTTGAAGACGACGATGTAATTATGTGGGTTGAAGAAGTCGAACGTGCCATTGTTAGAGCAAAAGCAAATTACGCTTCTGTAAAAGGTACTGATAGGAAGATTTTTTAACAAACTTTTTCCTACTGCCAACCTTGATAACATCATTTTCTTCATGTTGATAATTTACTGTTCTAAACTCTGATAACTTCTTTTATTTTTGTTTTCCCATAATATTTCTTTCCATCATTCCCAACTCTGATAACTCCCTTCACTTTTCTTCTAGACCACCCCACCAGCCCTGAATTTGCTACACCAGTTATTCAACCTCCCTATGGTAATCATTCAGCCAGTGTGACTCCTAATCGTACATTCGGAAAGTTAGGGTAAGCCGCCCATCGCAGTTCCTTCTGCCTCCATATTGTGGCCTCATAGCATCTGCACTTGAAGAGGTTATTTACGCAGAAGTTATCAAGCACACCACTGATTCAGTTGACTCCAGGATAAAACAGTAATGACATTTATTGTTTTCCTTTTCTCTAGTATTTTTGACCCCTTACTGGCAAAACATTGGCTTATATACTATTTTTTCTTTATTTGATTTCCAGTATTAGGGTTATTGACATCGATGGGCGGTGGGTCACATTGGAGGAGCTCGCTAATAGTGTGATAGAAGGTGGTCAAGTTTCGAATAATATTGCAGAGCTCCACATCCGAACTCTTTCTGATTCTGACCCCCAGGGAAGATCATCTTTCCATGGTTGCTGTCCGTATATCTTTTCATACATGATACGACGAGCAAGTTCCTAATCAAACATTTCCGTCGTGATGCAAATTACATACTTAGTCACCAAAGTCAGGTAATTTTTTACGTAAACTACATACTTTTCTTCTTTTAAATCCTACAGGTTGTTTTTTAGTTGGCATAACAGGCAATTTTATCAGGCTCTTATTTTGGTTTTGTCACACATCATACCACTAAAGAATTTTAGCTGGTACCTAGTTATATTACTTTTCTGTGGTAACTTTCATGTATGCCTACTGGTAACATATGTTGTCAGTGGTCTGATAACTTTGCCTTTTTAACTGTAAATGCATTGGTAACTTTTTGTGTTCACATTTTTTAACAGCTATTGTTTCCAACACTGCAAAAGTTGGGACCTCTACCAAAGGACAGGCATTGGTATGTCTTGTGCCTTAATCTCAAGGCAAAACGATTTGAAATTCTTGATTCTCTTCGTCCACAAGATAGCCCTTCGCTCATCACACATGCGACGAAGTTATGAATGGCATTAAAAAAGCCTGATTGATTGCGTACAAGGACTCGAGTAAGCAGATCCAAGACTATGATCTTGTGTACATCGATGTGTTCAAACAGGACAATGGGTTAGTTTTTTTGGCTAGTACTCCATCATTTTTTTCCATCTAAATACTCGGTAACTTAGTAGTGTAGCATTTTAAAAGTTCGTTCACCTTTTTGCATATCTTATTTTGCTTTTTACCACATTTTTTGTTTTTTCCTTACATCACTGATTGCGGTTTCTTCGCGTTCAAGATCTTGGAGTTCTAGGATGGTAAAAATATCCCGACAATAACTAAGGAGCAGATACCGGCACTGAGGAAGATATTGACAAGCATGTGGCTGGACCAACCTCTTAACAAATGAACCCAATGGCGCTATCACTTGTTCAACAAGGAGTAATTGAGGTGAGAAATTTGCACCAATATAAGTTTTGAATTTATGTTTAAGAACGATGATAGTTTTATACATTTTTTTGGGCTGATTACTATCTTATTTATACATTTTTGCTGATAACTTATGTTAGTCAATGTTGATAACATACTTTATCAGGTGCTGATAAATTTCTATTTCATGGCGTCATAACATTTTGCTCACAAATAAAGAACAATAACTAATCTCATTCTCATTTCTGAAAATCTCCATTACATTCTGGACGATAACTTAAATGTTTCAGTGCTGATAACTTTTCATTACATGGTGTCTCGACACCGTTTAAACAATAAAATGGGTAAAATTGATAAGTAAAATCGATAACTTGCATTTCAATGCCCATCTAACTGTTTTGCGCTTCAAGTTTCTCAGTGCGGGATGGGTGAGGTACATTTGCGTTTATCATGATCTATCGACCCACAGACTCTACATTTCCTCTCTTTTTTTGGTTTTGCAATGTCAAATGGGTGCTGGAATCTTTTCTCTCTTGGACGCCCTTTCGTAGTAGACTTTGGTGGGTCTAGTATCACTCTTGTGTTTGATGATTGGGATCCCTCGGCATGTGAGCCCCGGAACTGGAAAATATTGCCAGACACATGCATGACAGGAATGCTTCCTTGATGCGCTACTAGGACACCTTAAGTGGCACTAGTCCATGGTGGTGAAGAAAACCTTTGTGCTTCTTTTTGCTCATCTTTTTCCTTTCTTGCTTTCTTTATCTGCCTCTTTTATAGTGCATCCATGCCGTCTCTGAAAGCATTAACGTGTTTCCTTGCCAATGCCATCCCTTCATCAGTAGTGCAAGCATCTTTTGCTTGTTCCTTGAAATCATTCAGAATTGATGTCTATCTCATGATATTTTTTCCTTCCTCTGTCATACCCTTCTTAACTGTTGGCTGTTGGTAATCAGGCTCAACAAGATCCTCTTCTGGATCCCATGTTCACCTATCTAGGATATACCTCCTCGGTATCTCGTAGACTCCAATCTGTTCCATTACTCGTAGTATGTGTGCGCACAATAGCCCGTGGCGATCAAACTTGCAGCAATTGCATGAGTATACCCCTTCATCCTTGTTCGCCTGCACATGGTAGTCCCTATCCCCATACTTTGGTAGTATGCCTCAGAGCGACTACATCCTGAAGGTTCCATCTTGCAAAGTGTCGCATCCGTAAGCAGCCTTTAGCTTCATCTCTACCTGGAACTTGGAGAACAAATTTTGTGTGTATATCCCTCGCATGTGTAACTCGATTGGGTTCAATGAATACATGTCTGCATCTTTGTAAATTGTGTCCACTTGCTCTTTCGCCACAACCACCATTACTTTCTCTTGGATTGCAGTGTATTGAGTTGCGAATTCAATCAATGAGTTGTTGGGTTTCACGTACTTCTTGATCACAGCATTGAATCCCTTGCTCCTTGCAGTTGTCTGCAAGAATGGAAAGAAATGCTTCATGTAGTACACTGGGGCCCAACATTTCCTATTTTCCCACAGCCAGTGAAAATGTTCGTTGTCGATCTAGCCATATTCATCCATCATTGCCCACCATTTATTTTCAAACTCTTCCTCTGTGATACACAAAACATGAGACAATTACAACATCATACACAATCATTGGTAATTAAAGTACAAGTATGCTGGTAACTTTTCTTAGTTGTTAGATGGTAACTTCATTGAACAAATTTTCCAGATCTTTTTTTGTTCTTTTTGATATGTGAAAGTTTTATTTTCTTTTTTTTTGTTTGTCTTACACCTAGTCTGGTAACTTTTCTAAACCAATAGTTGGTATCAACATATGTAGTTTTTCCGGTACAAAATAACCAGACCCGTTTTTTGCTATTATCAAATGTTAAAAAAATTGTTTGTTATTTTTCTTTTGTTCCCAGACGGTGATTACATGTCCACACATTGTTTCCATTCTAATTTGATGTTGGTCCAATGAAACTGCCCCTGGTAATACAACCAACCAGATCATGGTAACTTGTGTAGACCCACACATGGTAACTTGTGCTTCACATATATTCATATGGCTTCTGAAGTTTGTTGTGTGGTAATTAAAATGGGTCAACAAATTAGGTACGTACCAGTCAAGCTATTGTCGACACAGTCTTTGAACACTTTGTTTAGTGGTTTATCATCAGCCATAAGTTTTCCAAGTTTCTCCTGCGCCTTCTTCATTATATGCCAGCAGCAATTTCTGTGTATTATTTTCAAGAAGACCTCGTCGATCGCACTCCTCATTGCAAAGTCCTGCTCTGTGATGATGTTTTTTGGGGGCAACACCACCCATTGCATGGAGGAATGTGTTAAACAGCCACACAAAGTTTTTCTTTAGTTCATTTCGAACGAAGCCACACCCAAACTGGATGGATTGACCATGGTTATTAATTCCAATGAATGGTGCACACGGCATCTTATACATGTTTGTCATGTATGTCGTATCAAATGACAAATAGTCATTATACTTTGCATATGCCCTGCGTGATGCGCCATCTATCCAGAACAAGTTCTCAACCCTGTCCTCATCATCAAGTTTGATTCTCCAGTAGAAATATGAATCTTCGGCCCTCATCTCTTGGAAGTATGCAATTGTGCTCCCAGCGTTCTTGTGGCGGTGCTCTAAACGGAACTTAGCTCGTTGATTAGCAATGTCTTGTGTCGTGTAGGGTACGTCTTTAGCGCTCCCGTAGAACCATGACATCAGTTGCATCTGCCTCGCAGTCTCAACGTTGCATCCATGCAGAACCCTCAAGAAGTCCTGCTCCTCCTTCGGAATGTACCGATGTGATGATAAGAATTTTGTTAGGGATGGCTTTTTGATCAGGGGGTGATTGTGGTTGTCCTCGAAATGGTCAACAGTCCACCATGCATCATCATGGGATAGGTACATGTGTGTTTCACATTCAGACCTAACAACTTTCTTTTTTTCCTCTTCTTGACAATGCTGGCTGGGTTTTCCACATCTTGCAGCTCATCACTGTCCTTGCGTCGTTTGTCATATTTTGTACAAACTAGTAGCACCCTGCTTATAGTTCCATCAACCCTCTCTTTCTTGAATTGCTGCCTAATTGCAAAGCCAGTCATGCGCGCGTAGGTGTTGTAGTGGTCACGTGCGCTCTTCAGGGTGTCAAATTTTGTCCCTTGTAAAGGTGGCTTAGGTGCGGAATATGCCTCCATGTTGCTGCCTTCCATATCAGCGTCGATCCCAGCAGATTCTGGAGTTGCTGGTTCGCTTATTGTCTGCTCTCCAAGGCTCCCAGCTCCTGTGCTTGCATTTGTTCCAGCACTATGTGCATTTGTTCCATCACTGGGCAAGCTGTTGTTTGCGTTGATTGCCCGAGCACCTGCAATTTGGCCTGGTAGATTAGTGGAATATTACATGGTAAATAACAGTTTTCCATCATGGTAGTTTTCTGAAGATTTAGTGAATGTAGCTTTTCTGCCTAAACAACCTTGGTAATTTGCATACTTTGAACCTGGTAATATGAATGCACCAATGCTGGTAATTTTCAAACCCACTTCAATAGTAAAGTATTCTTTCTGCCTAAAAAACCCTGGTAATTTGCATTTTTTTGTTCCTGGTAATATGTGTGCACCAATGTTGGTAATTTTCAAACCCACTTCAGCAATAAAGTATAAAACTGGGTTTTTCATTCCTTGATGATATGTAAACAATAATGTTGGTAATTTTACCTGTTCCCATGATGTTTGGGTATGCAGAATTGCTGCTTGGTGTGCGCGCTGCATCGTCCTCTTCATGCATTCTCCCTCCTCCTTCATCTTCTGCATTATCTTCTCTGCTAGCACCCATTTATCTACTCCTGCTTGATTTGTTTTTACGTTTGCACGTTAGTATACATTTACACGTGTTGACTCTTTTTCTGAAACTCATTGTTTTGTTTACTCTTTACACAGTTGTTTGAAGGCAAGAATCGCAGGGGTGATTGGAAAGAACACTAAACAGGACAATTACAATACAACATGAGCATCTTCATTAAAAGGCACCACTTTTCTTTATCCAACGTTAGTACTTAGCTAAAGTGGATGATAACTTTTATTATGTACAGATTGATAACTTGTTTACTTCATGCAGTATAACATTCTTGTAGACTAAAAATGAACCTTTTTTGCAATGCATCTTCCATTGTATGAGAGAATGAACTTTGTGATCAATAAAGGTTCCTCTTTCCTTTTATCTGTCTTTATTTTTTCATGGTAGACACAAAATCTATGTTTTTTGTAGCAGGGGAATGGGGTATTTTGTTGGGTACTCTGTTATGCTGCATAAAGTTGGTAGCAAAAACTACAAGGGGCTGGTAATTTTGCACTTAGTTGATTGGTAAGTCACTGCAATAGGCAGAATTATGAGAGAAGTTTGCTTATTCTGTTTTCATGAGTTGGAAGGATGGTAATTTTTGCACAGATTGGGAGGGAGTGGGGTGGGGATGGGGTAAGTCTTTGTATTAAGCAGAATTTTTTGGAGATTTTGGATGAGTCTTGATTCTTACCAGGGTGAGGTGATGTTGCCTGGTGATTTCTTCGCTGTATCCCTGGTAATTTCCGCCGCTTCCCTGATGATCTGCTCTGGTTTGATCCAGATCTGGAGGAGGGGTAGGTCTTTGGTGTTATTTTGAGCAGCTGTGTAGGGGGGAGGGGCGTGTGGGTGGTGGGGAGGGTGAGAGAGGGTATACTTGCGTGGGAGATAAGGTGCCTGGGGGAAAGTTGTGATCTGAAAAGTGCGTCGTGGGGGGGTGGCATTTTCTGTTGGGCCTTGTACGGCGATCGGCTTGGTTAGCTGGCGGGGTGATCGGCCTGGTTAGCTGGCGGGTGATTGACAGGTATGATAAGGTACTTTTGCTATCGGGCACGCTGTTGCCAAATATCATTGTCCATATTTTTATACTTGAACTACTATGGAAAGAAGTCAATGCATGTAGAGTACAGATTGGAGCATGTACACGTAAACTGCAGTAAAAAAATAATCAGACATTTGTGGTCTCTACGTATTGTGACCTATTTCATTTACATTACGGTTACTTGTTAGCTAATATTTTGTTTATTCTCAGCTTAAAGATTAGTAGCATATTATTTTCCGACCAAATTTGGCCCGTGACCCCTAAGGTAGCTAGATAGCCCCGTTCCGATTAGGATTTGTTGTCAACTGTGCGCCGCCAAACGATTCAGATAGGGGAAGTCGTGGGGGGACGGCAAAAGAGGTTGTGGCTAGAGTTGGGGACGTCAACCGGCTCAAATAGCCGGACTTTGGCACCGGGCGGCGAGCTGGAGCGGCGCCAGGCGACGTTCACACCCCCACTGGAGGAGACGCCCGTTGGACTGTTGGGTTTCACGGTGACTCAATGTGGAACCCGGCCGTCAGTCCGATGTGGTGGACGCGCCCGGGCCTCCTCATATTTGAGTTGGATATGAGGGGTGCCGACCAGCCAGGTCGTTTCAGACCCATTTGAGAGGTCCGTCGGGGTCGGCTTTTTTTACCGCTCACTAACAGGACCGTCCACCCGAACATATGAGAGGTGTTTAGGGTGCCTGGTTGTAGATGTTCTTACCTAGCATAAAGATGCTATGAGCATGTACCATAGATAGTCCTAATAGACCAGAGACTTCTATCCAACGTTGGTGGGCATGTCCCGAGTACTTTAAAAAAATAAGGATTACCCCCGGCCTCTGCATCCGAAAGATGCATGCGACCATATTATTAAAAAGGTTCGACGGAAACAAAACCTGGTATCTGAAGTACATCTCACATCATGAGCACATAAATAACAAAGATAATAAAAAAGCAAAGGCACCACCGGCTAGATGCAGTTGGCATCAAGGACCTATCCTATTATGCGACCGTCATCCAAACCAGTTGAAGATAGCCCATGCTACCATCTCCCATCGGTTGCACCCAGTAGCCAAATGCCCCATGGAGGCCGTAGGAGTGAGTAACAACCACATACGGATCCATGCCGTAGCTCTGAAGATAACCTGCAAGAAGTTTAGAATATATAATGCACTAAAAATCATATCGTTCCTCTAGTTCCATATAGCCCAAAGAAGTGCACATATTCAAATCCGCATATTTGACGCAGTATCCGGTTGCACTCCATTTAGCCATGTCCCAAACAACGTATCTATGCTAGATGCAGGAGTTATATTAAAAGCTATATGGATAGATCGCCAAAGTAACTTTGCAAGAGGGCAATCAATGAATAAATGTTGTATTGTTTCATCATGAACACAAAAGCAACATCATGAACTACCAACCCATCGCCGCTTAATTAAGTTATCCGTGGTAAGAATGACCTGTTTATGCACAAACCACATGAAAATCTTGATGCGCAGAGGCACCTTGACTTGAATGTGTAGCGATCTTGGGATTGGGCCAAAATTAATAATGTCAAGGTACATAGATTTAACCGTAAACACTCCATTCCCCGTCAACTTCCAGTGCACGACGTCTACTTGGCTTGCAAGCTGAACGTCCATCAACCGCCGCACTAAATGTAGCCAGCAAGTCCATCGTTCCCCTACTAAAGCCCGCCGAAACTGCATACTCAAAGGAACCGTCTGTAATATTGTAGCTACGTAATCCTCCTTACGTTGCACAACGTTATACAGGGTAGGGTACTGTAGGGCTAGCGGTGCCTCGCCTAGCCAAGTATCCCCCCAAAACCTTGTTGTTGTTCCATCCCCAACAACGAATTTCACCCTATGGAAGAAAGTCTCCTTTATTCTCATTAGCCCCTTCCAGAATGGTGAATCAATAGGTCTTACGGTCACCTGTGCTAGAGTTTTAGAGTGAATGTATTTATTCTGTATGATTTGTGCCACATGCCTCCCGATTCGTGAGATAACCTATACATCCATTTGCTTAACAAGCATTTATTTTTAATCTCAAGGTTCTCAATCCCGAGACCCCCCCGGTCTTTAGGTCAACCTATAATATCCCATCTAGCCAAGTGATATTTTGTCTTAACCTCGTCCGACTGCCAGAAGAAACGAGATCGATAAAAATCTAATCTCTTTCTTACCCCTTTAGGTATCTCAAAGAAAGATAGGAGGAACATCCTGGTCAGTACTGAATTAATTAGCACTAACCTCCCTTCATATGACATAAGCTTGCCCTTCCAGCAGCTTAGTTTTTTTTTTTTGAATCGGTCTTTGATACATTTCCATTCTTTATCAGATAACTTCCGATGGTGAATTGGAATACCTAGATAATTGAAAGGCAGTGACCCCAGTTCACAACCAAACAATTCTATATAGTTATCTTGTTTCTCTTTTGCCCTACTAAAGCAAAATAATTCACTCTTGTGGAAATTAATCTTTAGACCTGACGGTTGTTCAAATAGGCACAAAACTAGTTTCATAGTTCCCGCCTTTGCAAGGCCATGCTCCATGAATATGATTGTGTCATCCGCATATTGTAGAATGGAAACGCCCCCATCCACCAAATGTGGGACAAGACCACCTACCAGGCCTTTCTCCTTAGCCTGACCTATGAGTACCATCAACATGTCTGCCACAATGTTGAAGAGAATAGGGGACATCGGATCCCCTTGTCGCAGGCCTTTATGCGTTTGGAAATAATGACCCGTGTCATCATTCACCTTAATCCCGATACTACCTTTTTGGATGAAGGAATCCACATGATCTCTCCATGCCCCATAAAAACCATTCATATGCATGGCTTACTGAAGGAAAGGCCATTTGGCCTTATCATATGCCTTCTCGAAATCCACCTTGAAGATAACCCCATCTAATTTCTTCGAGTGGATTTCATGTAAGGTTTCGTGCAAGACAACAACCCCCTCCAGGATATGTCTTCCGGGCATGAAAGCAGCCTGACTAGGTTACACCACAGAATGGGCAATCTGTGTCAGTCTATTAGTGGCTACTTTCGTAAAGATCTTGAAACTTACATTTAGAAGGCATATTGGCCTGAATTGCTCAATTCGAATCGCTTCCTCTTTCTTTGGTAGCAACGTTATGGTGCCAAAGTTAAGATGAAAGAGTTGCAGATGGCCATTAAAGAAGTCCTGAAACATGGGCATTAGGTCATCCTTCACAATGTGCCAACATTTATTATAGAATTCCATAGGAAATCAATCTGGTGTTGGCGCTTTATTTGGCTTCATCTGAGAGATAGCTTCGAAAACCTCTTTCTCAGTAAAAGGAGCAGACAAAATCTCATTTTCATCTATCCTGAGCTGAGGTATATCCTCCTTCACCAGTTCATCTAGGAATACCGCATTGTCTACCGGAGGCCCAAAAAGTTGCTTGTAATAGTTGGAAATGTATATTTTGAGATTCTCGTGTCCCACTACTGTTCCTTCATCTTGCTCAAGTTCGATTTGTTACTGCTCGACCCGAAACAGATACTCATTTGCAAAAAATAAAATAAAAGGTTGCACAAATTTGTTAATCTAGCCCTAGTTGTGCCACTTTCTTGTAATTAACTTGACGAATCTGCCACCAAATCTCGCCGTCGCGTACGCGCGACGAGAAGGCCTAACATCGCCGCCCCGAGAGCTTGCAGGACTCTACGTCGGGCCCCCGTCTGATCCGTCCCGACAGACGGACTATAGGAGAATCGAAGCCCGAAAGGTTGACTCAAGGAAGAAGTGTCACCCATGCGAGGACTGAAAATCCTAAACCATCGACTAGCCGAAGCCGAGGCACCAGGATTCCCTCCCCTCCACGGGCCGCCAGAGCGATGTTATATTTCTTGTTTGCTGATGTAAGGATGCTATGTTTTACGCTAAGTGAAAATATTGTATTTGAATAACAGGTGTGGGCACTTCCGTTTTGGATCCCATCACTCACAATTGCGCCTGCGCTTGAGGCAAGTGCACAACGAAGTAACAACTTGCATGATTTCCCCTCACTCTGCTTTTTATCATCTAGAGTTGGTTATTTATTTTAAAAAACTATTTTATCATCTTTTCTTCAACTGTCCGTTATCCATGCGGTGTTGGAACACTCTGAACATACACTGGGGCACACATGGTGACCGATCTTGAAAAAGCTTGTTTTGGTCTTTTTTTTTCCTTTTTTCTGAAGGAAATATATAGGAGAACATAGCTTGTTTTGTGAGGAGAGAGAAAAAGCAATCAAGTGGGAATTCAAGTCCAATCAATCTGTTTTAAAATCCAAAATGAAAAAAAAAAACATGATGACGGATGTCATTGATCAAGAAGGAAATCCAAAAGGAACTCGAGTTTTTGATTGATGGATACGAGAGTGGTGCAAGACCGGGACAGAGGAACCATAGGAATGTTATGTTAGGTTCCTTGCTCACTTCTCAAGCCCAAGAACTTTTCTTGTCACCTCCGGATCCGCCACCTCCGGATCCGCCACCTTCATTGGAACCGGATGCTGCTCCTCTTCCTCCTCGTCCTGCTACTCCTCCTCCTCCAGCTCTGGCGAGTCCGGAGGCAGGCCAGCTACAATGCGGGCGACACGCCTCGCCCAGATCTCCTCCTCGATCCGGAGTGGCTCTCTGGCGTGAGTATAGCATAGGTCGTCTTCTTTTATCGGGCCAGGGCGGACGGCGAGGGAAGAGGGAGATGGACAAGGAGAGAAATGTGCTCCGACTGGAACAACGGAGAGGGCAGAAGAGGTTGTGGCTAGAGTTTGGGACGTCGGCCAGCTCAAATAGCCGGACTTTGGCCTCGGGCGTCGAGCCGAAGCGGCGCCACACGGCGGTCGCACCCTCACCGGAGGAGAAGCCCGTTGAGCTGTTGGGTTTCGGGGCAATTCTGTGTCGGACCCAGTCGTCAGTCCGACATGGCGGATGCGCCTGGACGTTTCAGGCCTATTTGAGACACCCGTCTGGGTCGGTTTTTTTTTACCGCTCACTAACCGGACCGTCCGTCCGGACGTATGAGAGGGGTTTAGAGTGTCTGGCTGTAGATGTTCTTACCTACTTCCTCCGTTCCAAAATAGATGACCCAACTTTATACTAAAGTTAGTACAAAGTTGAGTCATCTATTTTGGAACGGAGCGAGTAGCATAATGATGCTATGAGCATGTACGACAAATAGTCCATATAGACGAGAGACTTCTATCGAACGTTGTTGCGCATGTCCCGTCTCCGTCTCCCGTGTACTTATCCTTCAAGAAAATTTTCTTCACAATAATCAAAAGTAGTCCTCATTGGTGCCACTAATGGTATATCTATCTTTTTATTAGATAAAATTTATTTTAATATAATATATCATTCAATCTTTTTTCATGACCTGTTATTTTGCAATTCCAGATGATGCAATATCGGTTATTTTTCGGCTTAATCCACGGGGCTGAAAGCTCTACTTCTTGGTTTTAACATTGGACTTTTACCTTTTCAGTTGAAATTTGTGACGTGGAATTCATAAACCAAACCTGCCGATTTCAACAGAGGATGTTACAACTTTTTTTAGAGTAAGAGTTTATATGTGGCCGGACCATACTTCTACAAGGTTTGTGAGTTATGATAGTCAACTACGTCTCCTTGGAGCCTAGATTGACCGCGTCCATATTGAACCAGCGGGTAATGGCTGCTATGCTATGAGAACGCTTGAAAAGGTCTTAACATCTTCAGTCTATTTTATTATATATCTATTTAGGTGTTTGAGTATGACCAGGTACGTACTACCTGCATGCCTAGCTCGTGTTCCCGCGTACTCTATATTCTATGCTTTCACCTATCACACGCGTTTCTTCAACCTACCATGCCATGAGTTCGTATATATAGGACCCGGCATGACTCGTATCTTCTCTTTTCAAACATATTCTTTAGTTAATTGTTGCTGTAACACAATGATGTAAGTACCCATCACTTCTCACCTTTTTGTGAATGACATTTGATTTTCTGACAATTATTCTTTACTAATTTTGTTTGGTACAGAAACGGTTCATTAACTTGTATTAAGCGACATTTACGTGTAATGATACTTGCATCTGTTTGATTTTGGAGAATGGTGACAAAACACTTTAGTGATTGACTGTGGCTCTTGTTATCTATCTCCCATGTGGCTCTTCTTATTGTTGATCAAGCAAAATGGGTATTGTAAGTTCATGCTGATTGAAAGTTAATGTGGCTGGTTGTAAGTAATGATGAGTTTGGTTGAGTTGCTTTTCTATAAGTACATGTCTGTACATTTCTTGGACTATTGTGAAATAAAGCACTTTCTACAGTTTCCAAATGTTGATGTTATCTGCGCACACTAACTATGAAGCCATGTGCAACATATTTCATATTGTTATCTTTTTTGCAGGGAGTAAAAATTTGCATATAACTTGAGTATATATCTCAGCCAATCTGGTCTCTTCATAAATGTAATGATGATGCAACGCGTGATCCTCCATGGTTTTTTAAAATTGAAATCTTTTTATAAGTTGCCTAAAACTGTTTCTCTCTTTGTTGTTTTATTTATTCATCACCTAACATTACTTCCCATTTCTCTCAAGATTTATATGCTCAATGTACATGGTAATGGAAAGTGTGTGGTGAGCTTGTATAATGAATTTCTATCTGGTAAATGCTGGTTGCTGGGTATGTATAATGTTGTCCCTGGTGGGTGTGTGGATTTTTGTTCCTTCCAGATTACTTGATATAGGCTACTTGGTAAATGTTTACTGAGTCATTTTTTGTTTAAGCTACATCTGTCATTTTTCATTTACCTCGGCTGATGAAACCCACCGTTTATTATTACTTGTATCAGGAGACTGGAGCTATCTCAAAACTACTTAAACTCCATCTCCTTTACCATAAAAAAAATTACTTCATGTACGTTGAAGATTATTTAGCATCAAGACTTAAATAAACATCTTGGTACAAGAAAAGCCAAGCAAATTGGAAAAATCAAACTTGGATGTTGGATCTCCGAGTTTGGAAAAATATAAATATAGATTCATGCATAAGTAACGAAATTCAGTATTTTTGTGTTTCTATGTATTTTAACATATTGAATAGTAGTGGAGGTCGTGTGTTGCATGTGCACGCTTACTGTAGTGTTGTATGGTCGGTCGGACAAGGGAACCCAGTTGTATTTTAACATATTCTTATCCATTATCTAAACCCTTTTTTTACAGTCTAGTATAATGCAAAGTGAGTCATTTGTTCCGCTGAATTTTCGCAAGCTGAATACACCATTTTACCAATTTCAAATTTCATAAATGTGTGATACAAAAGCATTACTTCTTGAGTTTAATGTCAGATTTCTCTGCCATAAATATATTCTGCTTTTAGGAGAGTTGTGATTTTTGTTTCTTGAAATTTAAAAGCTGCAATTTTAATTTGTTGTGAATCTGTGATCCAGCTGGAAATCAGGTAGTTGAAAGCTGACAATTTTAACAGAGGAAGTTAAAGGCTTTTTTAGAGGGAGTTGAAATGCAGCTGGGCACTTGGATCTACGTCACAAGGTATGTGGATTGTGGTAGTCTACTTTATGTCTTGTAGACCGCGTCGATACTGGAGGAAAAGGAAAGGAAACGCGTGAAAGGTCATCAGGCCAACAACACAGCCCGGTCTTCAGATGTTCAGTCGATCGATGATTATCATATATACTCCTACGTGTCTGAGTATGACCAAGTACGTACCAGCTGTATGCCTTTCTAGGCTTCCACCTACTACACACGTCTGTTCAACCCACCAGGGCATAGCATGTAATATATAGGACCCGACACAGCCACCATGGGAAGCAAACACAATCTCCGCTCAAGGACCAACACAACAACACCTGCACTATAATCTCCTCTGCTATATCTCCTTGCAGTTCAAACCTCAATGGCTGCCACCAGAACCATTCTTGTCGCCGTTGCCGTGATGACCGTCCTGAGCACCGCGTCTGCGGCAGTCTACAACGTGGGCGAGCCAGGCGGCGCATGGGACCTCAGCACCAACTACGGCACTTGGGCGTCCTCTAGGAACTTCCAAACCAACGATCAGATTGTCTTCAAGTACTCCCCTCAGGCACACGACGTTCTCGAGGTCAGCAAGGCAGACTACGACTCCTGCAGCACCGCCAGCCCCGTCACCACCCTCAACTCCGGGAATGATGTTGTCACCCTCACCGCCACCGGTACCCGCTACTTCATCTGCGGTTTCCCTGGTCATTGCGCGGGCGGCATGAAGGTCAAGATCGATGTCATGCCAGGCTCCTCCTCTTCGTCACCCGCCCCGGCCAGCGGCCCAAGTGCAAGCAACACTGCCCCGCCAACACTTGTCTCCGCTGCAACCAATGTGGAGGCCATGGGGTTTGGCCTCGTTGTTTTGCTTGCCGTTGCTGGCCTCATGGCTTGAGGTGCATCTCGGCAGTCGCACGCACATGTGTATATTATTGTATGGAAAAGTACTTATTACTAGCAACTATCTGTGTGTATAGTCCCGTAGTTATGTGAATTTTACGTGAGAACTAATTATATTGCAGCCTTTAATGATTTCTTTTACACCTTCACATACACCTTTCAAGTTTCAATGACAAAAAAAGTCACAACCTCCAACTTAAAAGGCCAACGTTGAACAAATTCCAATATTCAAATCAAGAAGTAAGCTTTCATACCATATACAGTTAATTAAGTTAACATGTTTTAAATTACATCCAGGCAAAAAACATGATAGGAATTGTAAAATGCATGTTGAGCCGTACAATTGACCCACAGTGCATCATCCTGGACTGCAACATAACATCACCGAGTGAAATAATATACTGTGTGATGTATTATTAAACTTAATTAAATTTTACAAATATCCGCTATGTCTTGGTGGGAATATCTCGCCTACCATTTGGCATGACTGGTGAGCTATCTAAAAAATGAGCAATAGAATTTCTCTCCTTGCACCCAAACTTGTAATTAAAATTTCAGCACTTTGCGGTGATTTGAGTAATTCATTCACATGGGGAAAACCTAGATGTATCATGGCGACAAGGACTAGTTTTGATACTAGTGTTGGATACATACAATTAGCACATTTAAAACTGCTAAAATGGAGTTTTCAGCCTGCAATTCAACTAAATTTTTTCTAAAATGAAAGGTCATATTTATCTTGGCAGCAACAGTAGAAATTTGTATTGGATCACTGTCTCTATATCATATATATTCTCCAAAAAATCAAAAATAAATCTTGAAGTGGCAAAAAAAGGGAAAACAATTTGGCACATGTGCAAAGATGTATTTTACGCATGTGTAAAATTTCATTACGAGATACTTTAACGTGTCATTTAAAAAGCAAGCACATTGATTTTGAAAATACTCATCTTGCTATTAGAATCAGTCCACAATTTGAAACCTTCCGTAAAAAGGGACGCGGATTTTTGGGACATGGTGCCACGCGAGGATGTTATCCTGACCGACGGATGCTGCTATGCGATTCACACTTAATATAGTGATTAATTGAATACTGCAGCAATATGTAGGGATAAGTGAGCAAGTATTCGACGTCTGTACATAATACCAGTCTGTCCTCTTTCTGAATTGCATGCTACATAAATGCAAAATGGGGATCTAATAAATGTTGCAGAAAGTATGCAATCTGTTTAAATGAGCAGCTGGGGTGGGGTGCAACGTCTTAATAGTTCACTCAATGCGTCTGTGGACTCATGTGATTATAGTCATATTTGATTTTAGTTTGCTTACATTGACCATGTTAGTGCATGGCTAGCTAGACTAAGTTTCATATAATCAAAATCAAGTAATTATGTACGTCAAGATTATGGGCGCCCAAATGTATGCTCACAATCACGAGAGGGCTACTTAGACATTAACACATGTTAGGCTAGCGCAATAGCAAAAACCAGTCTTCAGAGTTAATTTTTTTTTGTGAGTAGCATTTAGAGTTTAAACACGCATTGTGGTAGCTAACTGAACACACATGATCAATCCAATCTGTTAGATGCAGCTAATGTTACCACTAGAAGAAAATGTGTTGGACAACTGACTCTTTGCAGATACTCTCTCTGATAAATGTTGTCGTTGGCCTGCTGCTCAACACAAACGAGTGTAATCCCGCTTAGTCAACAAATGTGGGACAAATGCACTTAATGCATGGTGTTATACGGGAGGGGGAGAACTGCTGGATGGAGAGTGAATGGGAGGAGGATTAGTGAGGAGCTACGGGATGAGATGGGTTGGAGAATAAATGCAGAGTGGTGGTGCAGATTGCCATTGGACATCTGCTCCATATAAATGAGAGATTAACTCTTCTTGTCAGCCTAGTGGGTCTGGTGCAATTATTGATCTGTGAGATACGCTCCTAATACCATCTTTCTAAGTCGTTGGTAGAAATCATACATAATTTATGGTATGCACACTGCACGAATCTCTGAGTTATTAACGTCCTAGATTTCATCCTCGCGTGGCTGCATGTCCACTCGTAATTTCTTATCAAGTACGAGCAACTATGATTGACCATAGATATTATTATAGTTGACAGCGATCACTGTGCTTTTTCTTGCACTTTTTTTTTGAGAAATTCAAGTTTCTACACTAGTGTGTAGTGTTTGCGATCAAAATCAAGGCACGCAACAGGCCACCCGTACCATGCACCTGTGCAGAGAGTAGGACCCCCAATTTTCTATTAATAGAGTAGTACTAATTGCCAGTTTAGCTCTATTAACTTAGGTATTTAGGATAACATTATAGTGACCAACTGTATCATTTGTACTCGTAATTTTTCTTTTTGCAGGTGTAGTTGTAATTAAATTATTCCAACAACAAAAATTTAGGGTCTATTTAATATGTCAAATCTACTAATAAAAAAAAGCTTTGTCAAAATAATGCTTTGGACAATTGGATCTACGTCAGAACCTATGTGGATCCCCTAAAAAAAGAAGCTATGTGGATCGTGATAGTCTACCTCATGTTCTTGTAGACCGCGTCGATACTGAAGAAAAAGGAAAGGGACGCGTGAAATGGTCAGCACGCCAACAGCACAGCCCGGTCTTCACATCCTCAGTCTATTTTGATCAAGTACGTACCAGCTGCTTGTGTTCCCACCTACACACAATATTCAAAGTCCAAAATCCAGGTACACAAACTTCATTCTACGCTCCCACCAACCGCACATGTTTCTCCATCACACCGGGTGTAGCCTGTATTGTTCTATATATAGGACCCGACACTGCCTCCTAGGAAAGCAAACACATTCTCCGCTCAAGGATCGATACACACCTGCCTTACAAGTTATAATATCCTCTGCTAGCTCTCTTTACAGTTCCAACCGCAATGGCTGCCAGGAGAACCATTCTTCTCGCCGTGGCTGCGATGGCCGTCCTGAGCACCGCGTCAGCGGCAATCTACAACGTGGGCGAGCCGGGCGGTGCATGGGACCTTAGCACCAACTACGGCACTTGGGCGTCCTCTAGGAACTTCCAAACCAGCGATCAGATCGTCTTCAAGTACTCCCCTCGGGCACACGATGTCCTTGAAGTCAGCAAGGCAGACTACGACTCTTGCAGCACGGCCAACCCCATCACCACCTTCAACTCCGGGAATGATGTTGTCACCCTCACAGCCACCGGCACCCGGTACTTCATTTGTGGTTTCCCTGGTCATTGCGCGGGCGGCATGAAGGTTAAGATCGATGTCATGCCAGGATCCTCCTCTACGTCACCCGCCCCGGCCAGCGGCCCAAGTGCAAGCAATGCTCCCCCGCCGACACCTGTCTCCGCTGCCACCAATGTGGAGGCAACGGGATTTGGCCTTGCCGTTTTGCTTGCCATTGCCGGCCTCATGGCTTGAGTGCATCTCTGTAGTCGCAGGCACATGTGTATTTTATGTATATTCAAGTAATTATTACTAGCAACTATCTGTGTGTATGATCAAGTTGTTATGTGTATGTTGGGTGTATTCCGGCTTTGTGTATTGCTGATTCATTTTGGAGGATTTATTAATAAAGATTCTTTTGGTCTTATACAACATTTGTCTTGAAACACGTTCATTCTAAAACATGAGAGCCAACAATTTTGTAATTTAAACTTGTAGTACAGAAATACATAGTTAGATTAGACATGCAATTAGTATTGCCCCTGATTGTAAATGAACTGTCCCGAACAACCAGCTGCAACAAATGGTGAACAACTAGGATGCCCCCGACCCCAGACATACTGGATCAAAATCGGCTCGGAAAATCCCTACTTTTTGGATGATGGAGTGTGATACATGTTCCTGTTTCTGGTGTTGCACGGGACAATCACCGTCGAGGGAGAGAGAGCCATGGGAGTGGGTGACGGGTGCTTTTGGGGAATGAATTCTTCCCTATTACATTAATAGAAAAAGGGTCAAACGTGAAGCACATTAGTGCCGGTTTGTATTTGAGCCGGCACAAATGTATACATTAGTGCCGGTTCCAACGGCTAGCCGGGCCGCTCTCATTAGTACCGGTTCGTGGCTAACCTTTAGCACCGGTTCGTGCCACGAACCGGTACTAATGAGAGTGGTGGCAGGATGTTGTCAGTCTAGGCCCCCTCCAGCACCTTTAGTACCGGTTCTTGACACGAACCGGTACTAAAGGTCGTCCTACATAAACCCTTCGTCCACCCGAGCTCGCTCTGTTCTTTCCCTTTCCCCTCTCCTCTCTGTTCTACCCCTCTTCCTCTCGAGCTCATCACACATTTTGCCCAAAATTTGTCAAGATTTGAAGGCCCCCATCCATTCAAATGATCACAAAGGTTAGCAACTTTGTCCTTTCATCTCTCATTGCTAGATTAGCTCTTGCAATGCTTTATATAGTTATTAATTTGTGAGTTTAGTAATTTGGAGGAAATATATATATGTGCTAGTATTTGATTTATATGCAATTTGAGGTTAAAATAACACTTAGTTTGCATATGTAGGTGTGGTTTACTTAGTGCCTTCTAAATCTCCGTCGTAACCACCGTCGATCGCCCGCACCGTCCCGTCGCCGGCACCACCTTGTGGTGAGCCTCTTGTTCATGAAATTTTATATAAAAAATTGATGTTTGTGTGATTTGGATATATAGTTACTCGTATAATAATTATCTTACCCGTACGTTATTTGTTATACATAGTGCCATGGTTTTGATATCCGTCCCCGTCGGCCCTCGTCCTTGTTATGATTCGGATGTGGTATATTCTCTTTTAAAATTATTTGTTGCATTTCGTGTTTATGACAAATTATGCCCATCAAGTTGACATAGATATTTTTATCTAGGAGGTATGTGAACCGAAAATTCCAACCGACCCTATTGTCGAGAGGTTAAATTTAGTTGAAAGAGAAAACGAGTACTTGAAAGAAAAATTGAAAAGAATTGAGGGGGAGAAGATGGAATTGGAGTTGCATGTTGCCGATGTCGTCGATGATCACAAGATCAAGAAGGAGAAAATGCGCTTGAAGATTGGAAAGATTAGAAAATATGCCATCGATAGTGAGGCTTGGTATCATTATGCTGTTGGATCAATTGTTACCTTAGTTGCAATCTTGATCGCATTTGTTGTTGCATTTAAATGCTTTAGCTAGAGAGTTATTTGTTTGTTGCATTTAAGTGTTGTATGAACTTTATGTATGAACTTGTATTAATTTGGTCTATTCGGTGTTGTGTAATGAAGATGAGCCGGCAATGGATGTATGATGACCGATGCTCTCCCCAGTTCGTTGAGGGCGTGCATACTTTTCTGCTTGCGGCTGAGGCAAACAAGCGGGCGGATGGTTTTATGCCTTGTCCATGTGCTGGCTGTAAGAATGGTTGCAATTACTCTATGTCAAGAACCATTCACGTCCACCTGTTTGAGTCCGGTTTCATGCCCCACTATAATGTTTGGACCAAGCACGGAGAAAGAGGGGTTATGATGAAAGACAATGAAGAAGAAGAGGACGACGACAGCTATCCTGGCCATGGGTTCCCTGAATACGATGATACAACAATGGGGGAAGAAGCTGAGCCGGTAATGCGGGAAGAAGCTGAGCCGGCAATGCGGGAAGAAGCTGAAGAAGAGGCATCAGATGAGCCCGTTGATGATCTAGGTCGGGCCATTGCCGATGCAAAGAGAAACTGCGCAAGTGATTTGGAGAAGAAGAAGTTGCAGCGCATGTTAGAGGATCACAAAAAATTGTTGTACCCGAATTGTGTAGGTGACAAGAAAAAACTGGGCACCACACTGGAATTGCTGCAATGGAAGGCAAAGAATGGTGTATCTGACAAGGGATTTGGAAAGTTGCTGGTAATGATAAAGGATATGCTTCCAAAGGACAACGAATTGCCCGAGAGTACGTACGAAGCAAAGAAGGTTGTCTGCCCTCTAGGGTTAGAGGTGCAGAAGATACATGCATGCCCTAATGATTGCATCCTCTACCGCGGTGAGTACGAGGATTTGAACGCTTGCCCGGTATGTGGTGCATTGCGCTATAAGATCAGCCGCGATGAGCATGGTGATGTCGAGGGCGAGCGCCCCAGGAAGAAGATTCCTGCCAAGGTGATGTGGTATTCTCCTATAATACCACGGTTGAAACGTTTGTTCCAAAACAAAGAGCATGCCAAGGCGATGCGATGGCACAGAGAAGACCGTAAGAAAGACGGAAAGTTGA
>NW_021197555.1:0-1350 GCF_002162155.2 Triticum dicoccoides
TTATATCGAGATTGTTATAGGAATTGCACACCATCCCATGAACTCTTGGTACAGTGACACTTCTTGCCATCACTGTTCATTCCTCGGCCCTCGTGTTGATGCAACCGGAATACCGACAAATGAATTGTGATGTGTGAAATCAATACTGCTAGCAACTCTGTTGCTTGGTAGTTAAAGGATAATAATTTCATTCTTAGTATGTTGGTTTTCGAATCATCCTTCTAAGACTGATCGTGCTACCTAGTCCTTATTTCGGTGCACCCTTCGATTGATGAGTTAGGATCTTGTCAAGTCCTCACTCATTTGATCATATCGTCTTGCCCTCAAAAGCAAGATTGTTCTCGAGCTTAGTAACATACCGGTGGTTCGTGATTTTCCGAATATCTTCTTGGAAGTATTACCAGGTTGTCACCTGACTGCTATGTTGAGCTCGTGATCAAGTCGGGTTCTTGTGAACCACCCTTTCTCCAAGAATCTGTGATGGATATCCCGGAGCTAGTTGGTTAAGCTAGACAACAACTTGGAGAGTTGGAAGATAAAAGCTTGTCTGACTTAGTTCATGTTAAGGGATATCTTTCTGTGTATGTGTGTGTGTTGAAGAAAGATGATATCTTCATCGATTGGTCCTTGTGATCAGTTGCTGGACCTATTGTCTTATCAATCCTTTGATTTGAGTGTGGGCTATCGTCAAATCAAGTCGGAACCAACGATGTTCGTAATGTTGTCTTACTCGTGGTTGATCCCTCGAGCATACACCATTATATCTTTTGGGTCTGACCAATGCTATCACTTGTTCACTTAACCATGGAATTCCTTTTAAAAGGAAACCCAGATGAATTGTTGTTGTGCCCATTGACAACATCCTTGTCTTCTCCATAATTTTGCTGAACATTAAGCTAGTGTTGGAAACTTTTGAAAGCATTTGTTCATGCTAGCTCATGAAGCATATGTTTGGATGAAGGTAGTGACTTCCTTTAATTCATGTGCATCTGATGCAAGTTGCCGCCGTGGATTCGAGAAAGTCAATGTTGCTTTCTTTGGAATCATTCCAAATCAGTCATGCACACGTGCGAAGAATGCTGTGGTTTGAAGACTTGCAACCTTCAATCTATATGTATCCCTAGCACACCAAGCCACTGATTGATTTGTTCAAGGAGAAGGAGTTCCTTCATAAGAGCTAATCCGGACTTATGAAAGAACTTTGATATCCTCGCTGATGGTTCCCAACCAGAACTCGGTAGTGTTTTATTGTAAGACTACCAGGTGGGCATGCTTGTCTGGGACAACGTGTTCACATGTTTGTAGCAGAACCAGCTCATGTTTTGGAGCTTGCTATCGTAGTTCATCTCC
>NW_021197556.1:0-674 GCF_002162155.2 Triticum dicoccoides
AGCAATTGTTCTTATTTACCTTGGAGTATTACCATACTTTATGTCAAGAATGTTCTGAGATTTGTTCCACCTCTTGAGAATTCTTGACATAGAAATACTTCTCACCATCACCATTTTTTCTTGGTCCCCGTGATAATTCCAACAAGTGGACGGTGTTGTTTGGATTCTTTCCTTCTAGCAACCCTATTTTTTTGAAGTTAATGGTCGAAGGTTCATTCTTAGGCTATTGATTATTGAATCACCATTCTGACTTTGGTCGTGCAACCCAACCCATATTTCGGGCGCACCTTTCAACCAATGTTTAATTGTGTATGTTTTCCTCGAGCATACTTCCTTATATCATTTGATATGCCAAATGTTATATCCTTGTTCACTTAATTGTGGAAATCCATCTTTTGGTAATCTCGATGAATTGCCGTTGAGCTCACCAGACACCTCCTTGTCCTCTCCTTGGGATAATGATGGACTCTTGATAACGTAAATCACTTCATAGTTCATTTCCCCGAGAATCTTACAATGTCATCTCGTCAATTTGCGTTGCGCATTTTCTTCTCAGGTATCCTAAGTCTGAGGTATCCTGACACCAATCGGATCTGAATCTCGGTCAGATATGATGGTTGGGACAACTTTCCAAGAGTTATGATGTTGACCCTTTGATGACCCGGTAGCATGAT
>NW_021197557.1:0-896 GCF_002162155.2 Triticum dicoccoides
TGCCTTTTTTTGTTGCCCTCAGTGTATTTTAGTTATGATTTTGCATCCCGACGTGTTTGACAATCTAGGTACATTAATTATGCTCGTGGTCATGGTATGTCTGATTGTAGGTGCTCTAAAATGACCTATACTTAGCATTTTTTCCTCCAAATGACTTAATATGCTTAGCTAGCTCTAAAATGACTTACGAAATGCCATATTTTAGCTCCGAAATGACTTCATATGCTTAGCTAGTTCCAAAATGACATAATAAACTTATTAGTTCCAAAATGACCTTACTTAGCATTTTTTACACCAAAATGACTTAGTATGCTTAGTTAGCTCAAAAATGACATAATAACCATACTTAGCTCCAAAATGACCTATTTTACAGATATAAGTTGCATCATAATAATCTTCACATTTTAGTTGCATCATATAATCTTCTTCTTCTAGTCTTCTTATTCTAACTTTCTTCTTTCCCATTTTGTAGATTTGCTTCAGATCACGGAAGCTTGGGTTGATGGAGTGCTTGTCTTTAGTTTTTGTTTTGACTTTGTGAAACTTGCTACCTATGATGAAACTATGTAATATTGATGAAACTATGTATATGTATGGATGAAACTTGCTACTATTGGTAACATGTGTTGGATATGTGTTCGATATATATGTGTTCATGACTATTGGTAATATGTGTTGAATATGCTATATTGGTCATATAAATATATTTGTGTTTGATTTTCTGTGAAAATGAATTGATATAAGAAAAAACAAAATTAAATGGGGCAACTTTGCCATCCGCCAGCAGATGGCAAAGAGGCCACGTGTCATCTACATGTAAAATTTGTGCTGGCCTATTTGGGCCCTTTGCCATCTGCCAGCAGATGGCAAAGCTCTTTGCCATCTGCTAGCAGACG
>NW_021197558.1:0-575 GCF_002162155.2 Triticum dicoccoides
CCTAAATCTCGGGACGAGATTTCTTGTAGTGGAGGAGAGTTGTGACGCCCGGGTAATTAAGCTACAGTGATCCTCTGCTAGTGATGCCACGTCACCTCGATTATAGTTGCTAATCTCGAGTTAGTTCGAAACCGATTCAAATTCAAATTGAAAATTTGGTAAATAATAAAAGTTTTCAAACATTAAAATAAAATTGTTCGTTTTGTACTAGATATTACATAGATAATTATGGTGTAGAAGAGACAGTTTTATAAGATGCATAAATATTTTAAATTGAATTAAAACAGAAGAGAAAATAAATAAAAGAAAGAAAATACAAAAGAAAAGAGAAAACAAAACAGAAGGAAAGAAAGAGAAAAGGCCTCCCCCCCACTGGGCCACGGCCTCGGAGGCACCAGGCCGGCCCATCACCCGCGCCCATATCCCCCCCACTGCTCCCGAAACCCTAGAGCCCCACCCCACTTCCCCCCCACGATCCCCACCCTCTCCCTCCAGCGCCGTCACAAGAGAGGGCGCACGATCCCCATCGCTCCCCCCACTCTTCCCTCGCTCTCTTTCCCCCCTGAGGACCCGAT
>NW_021197559.1:0-1666 GCF_002162155.2 Triticum dicoccoides
GGTAAGAGAGGCTACTAAAGATAAACAACTAGGTAGTCAGATCCCACACATACCAAGCATTTCAATCATACACACAATATGCTCGATATGTGCAAATACAACGAAGCATCACAACATGACTCTATGACACAAGTACTTTATTTAAGGCTCAGGGAGCCATACATAACATACACAAGGTACGGGTCTCACGACCCAACATTCAAGTCATACAGTCATACAAACCAGCAGCGGAAGTAACTTGTCTGAGTACAGACAACTAGTAAAATAAAAGAGGCTTGGAAAGCCTAGCTATACTACATGGTCCTTCACAAGCTCAGGATCACCACCTGGGCCTTTAGCCTACTCGTTGATGTCAACGTCTACGTAGAACCCATCAGAAGGGGTTGCAGCGTCTTCTGTAAAATGTAAATTATAGCAACATGAGTACAAAGGTACTCAGCAAGACTTACATCAGATCCTACATACATGCACATTGTCAAGAAGGGTAGGTGAAGTTATTGCAGCAAGCCAGCTTTGACTCTTGGCTAGACTATCCTACGATACCTCAACTTGAAATGGTTTTGCGCACACGAGTCCACTACTCACCACTTCAATACACTACCGAGGGTTCGCCTCCGTTTTCCTACGGAAGAGCCACCCTCGGCACTCACACTTATCTTGAGGCTTTTAGTAGTTTCCATTTACTTGTCTATGAACTGTATAGGCAACCAAGTAGTCCTTTACCGCGGACGCGGCTATTCGAATAGATTATGATAACCCTGCAGGGGTGTACTTCTTCATACATGCTCTCACCACTTACCGTCGTTTACACGACATGTACTCGGCAACCTTCAAGCGGAAGCCCAACGTGGGTGTCGGCCACGACCTACCTAGTCACCTAAGTCTCCAGTCCAGGTTTATCGCCTATCCAGGTTCCATCCGCAGGGAGTCCGGCCGAGGTTTCCCATACGGCCCCGAACGATGTGAACAGGGTTCCCGAGATACCTAACGGGTATTCGGTACACCGTGCCACGTACCTACCGCATCACAGCCCACCCCTACGGTCAGCGCTGTCCACGGCCTCCAGTAGGCTACAAACACCAGAAACTACTTGCAACTCCTGGACGGAGGACTAGGGTGAATAAGAAGCCGAGAGGGTCCATTGGTTTCGGGCCCAATGCATGGTAGTAGCTGATTCTTAAATCACACATACAGATCTTGGTGCTTAAGGTCGGCTTCAATGAAACAACCCACCATGTACTCCTACATGGCCCCTCATCGATACCTTTATCAAATCGTGTTCACCACACTACTCTCATTACCGACATAATCATTTCACTCTAGCCCATCACCCAGATGAACCAGACCTGACACGACTCTAAGCATAGCAGGCATAGCAAGGTAGGAACAACACATACATATGGCTCAATCAACTCCTACACATGCTAGTGGGTTTCATCTAGTTACTGTGGCAATGACAGGTCATGCAGAGGAAATGGGTTCAACTACCGTAGCACACAGCAGTTTGAAACGCGTTGTCTTAATGCAGTAAAAGAGAGCAGGAGCGAGAACATGGGATTGTATCGATATGATCAAATGGTTGGTTGCTTGCCTGATGGTTCGATGCACTGATACGGTTCTTCGTTAGGGTAATCACGGTACTCCTCGGAGGCAGAACCTGTCGCAA
>NW_021197560.1:0-1557 GCF_002162155.2 Triticum dicoccoides
CGGGGATGAATCAGAGGCGTGTGAACATGTCCTACTGTGTGTGAGCTAAGTGTATGAACACGATTTGGTAAAGGTAGCGGTGAGAGGCCATGTAGGAGTACATGGTGGGTTGTCTCATTGCAGCCGTCCTCAGGAACTGAGTTCTGTGTTTGTGATCCATGACCAGCTACTACCACACATTGGAATGCTTAAGTGCCCCTCTCGACTTATTAATCAACATGATCTCTGTCCAGGAGTTGCAACTAGTTTCTGGTGTTTGTAGGTAGTGTTAGTAGTCTACCAAGTGGCACCCGGTACAGGTGGGCTTGGGACAGACTAGGCACAGTGGCACGGTGTACCAAGTGGCACCCGGATGGTGGGCTTGGGAACCCTGCTCACATCGTTTGGGGCCGTGAGTGACACCCCGGCCGGATCTCCTTGCGGATGGAACCCGAATAGGCGATAAACCTGGACTAGAGACTTGTTCGATTAGTCAGGTCATGGCCGACTCCCTCGCCCGGCTTCCGCTTGAAGGTTGCCGAGGTACATGACGTGTACAGGGCGGTAAGTGGCGAGAGCGTGTGTGAAGAAGTACACCCCTGCAGGGTTAACATCATCTATTCGAATAGCCGGATTCCTCGGATATGGAAACTTGGACCCCATTGCATAGTTCATAGACAAGTGAAAGTGGATACTCTAAAATACGCAAGATAAGCGTGAGTGTTATGGATGGCGTTCTCGTAGGGAGACGGGAGCGGATCCATAGTAGTGTATTGATATGGTGAATATGTGGACTCGTGTGCGCCACCTCAAAAGAGTCGCTTGCAGTCGTAGTTTAGGATAGCCACCGAGTCAAAGCTGGCTTGCTACAGTTAAACCCCACCACCCCTTTGTTGATAATGATGCATATGTAGATAGTTCTGATGTAAGTCTTGCTGGGTACATTTGTACTCACGTTTGCCTATTTTATGTTTTTGCAGAGAGACTTCGGTCTCACTAGTAGTTTCGCGTGGACTTCGACGTTTAGCTTGATACCTCAGCTACGATCTTGTGCCCTCGGCAGGATCTGATAGATAGTCAGGCTTCTCAGCCTTTTTCATTTATAGATGTCTGTACTCAGACATGATAGCTTCCGCTTGTGCTTTGACTTGTATGCTCTGAGTGTTGGGTCATGAGACCCATGTTTGTAATATCTCGCTCCTCGGAGCCTAATGAATAAATTACTTGAGTCATAGAGTCATGTTGTGATGCTATGCTGTATTTGCACATATCGAGCATATTGTGTGTATGTTATTGAAATTCTTGGTATGTGTGGGATCTGACTATCTAGTTGTTTATCTTTAGTAGCCTCTCTTACCGGGAAATGTCTCCTAGTGTTTCCACCGAGCCATGGTAGCTTGCTACTGCTCCGGAACACTTAGGCTGGCCGGCATGTGTCCTTCTTCGTTCCTGTGTCTGTCCCTTCGGGGAAATGTCACGCGATGAATACCGGAGTCCTGTTAGCCCGCTACAGCCCGGTTCACCGGAGTCCTGCTAGCCCAGTGCTACAGCCTGGATTCACTCGCTGATGACTGACAC
>NW_021197561.1:0-1020 GCF_002162155.2 Triticum dicoccoides
CAGAATTCTCTAGTCACCATCACCAAGTTAGTAGAACTTCGTGATGAACTATAGTATGCAAGGGATGATGAAAATGATTCCCGAGCTCTTCGTGATGTTGAAATCAACGAAGGTAGAAATCAAGAAAGAGCATCAAGTGTTGATGGTTGACAAGATCACTAGTTTCAAGAAAAGGGCAAAGGGAAAGAAAGGGGAACTTCAAGTAGATTGACAAGCAAGTTGTCACTCCCACGAAGAAGCCCAAAGCTGAACCAAAGCCTGAAACTGAGTGCTTACACTGCAAAGGAAATGGTCACTGGAAGCGGAACTACCCTAAATATTTGGTGGATAAGAAGGATGGCAAAGTGAAAAAGGGTATATTTGATATACAGGTGTTTGATGTGTGCTTTACTAGTGTTTATAGCAACCCCTCGGCATTTGGTACTGGTTCAGTTGCTAAGAGTAGTAACTCGAAACGGGAGTTGCGGAATAAACAGAAACTAGTTAAGGGTGAAGTGATGATGTGTGTTGAAAGTAGTTTCAAGATTGATATGATCATCATCGCACACTCCCTATTCTTTCGGGATTAGTGTTGAACCTAAATAAATGTTATTTGGTGTTTGCGTTGAGCATGAATATGATTTGATCATGTTTATTGCAATACGGTTATTCATTTAAGTAAGAGAATAAACTGTTGTTCTATTTACATGAATAAAACCTTATATGGTTACACACCCAATGAAAATGGTTCATTGGATCTCGATCGTAGTGATACACATATTCATAATATTGATGCCAAAAGATGCAAAGTTAATAATGATAGTGCAACTTATTTGTGGCACTGCCGTTTGGGTCATATCGGTGTAAAGCGCATGAAGAGACTCCATAAAGATGGATTTTCGGAATCACTTGGTTATGAATCATTTGATGCTTGCGAACCGTGCCTTTTGGGCAAGATGACTAAAACTCCGTTCTTCGGAACAATGGAACGAGTTACTGACTTGTTGGAAATAATACATACCGATGTATGCGATCCAATGA
>NW_021197562.1:0-1964 GCF_002162155.2 Triticum dicoccoides
CGTCGTCTTCGTCGCCGTCGCCGCCGCCCTCGATCGTCTCCGACGTCTCCGCTCATCTCCGTCGCCGCCCCCGTAACCGTCGCCGCCCTCGTCCCCGTCGCCGCCCTCGTCTCCGTCGCCGCCCCCGTCCCCGTCGCCGCCCTCGTCTCCGTCGCGCCGTCCCCGCCGTCGCCGCCCTCGCCGTCGCCTCTCCTCGCCGTCGCCTCGCCGTCGCCTCGCCGTCGCCGTCGCCCGCTATGAGTCTCCAGCCCCGAGCCCGTACACACACACACACAAGCATTAGATAATTAGTCTTTAATTAGTTTAGATAATTAGTCTTTAATTAGTTTAGATTATTTAGATTATTATTTTGTATGTTTAATTAGTTTAGATAATTAGTGTTTAATTAGTTTAGATTATTTAGATTATTATTTTTTCACTATTATATATGTATGAATGCATGTTAGATGGATATAATTAGTGCTTAATCAGTTAGAAATTAGTGTTATATAGAAATGTTAGAAATTAGTGTTATATAGAAATGTTAGAAATTTTAGAAATTTTAGTGTTATTTAGATTATTTAGATTAGCATAATTAGTGTTATATAGAAATGTTAGAAATTTTAGTTATCAAAATCCAATCATTAAAAAAATGTTACTTTTTGCGGGCATATAGCTAGTATTTGTTCTCGACGATGCCCGACCCGCATCCTCGCCATTGACCCATCCGCGACGACGTCCAGCCGACCCATGTCCGGGACTGGGCTCCGCCGCGCTGGCACTGGGAGGTGCTGCTTGGAGGGGCGCGCCGCTTGACGAGGAACCCGGCCGCGGGTCCCGTCGTCGACCCTGATCTCGTTTGGTGGCGTTCGCGTGGGCCAGTTTTGGTGCGGAGGGACCCGGCCCCGCCGGAGGTGCTACGTCGCCGTGTCAGGGAGGAGGACGAGCACGTCCATCGCTACATGGTTGCGTTAGAGGGCGGCAGGTTCTCCAATACGTGGCAGTATCTTCGGGGATCTCACTTCAGCTATGATCCTATGAGGGTTCCTTCTCTTTGGGTGTCCACCGCCCGCGCCGGAGGAACCGCGAGTGTCCTAGATTCTTCTGTAGTATTCGATCTTTATTAGCTAATAGCCAGTGATGTACTATTCAATATTATATATTATCCGAGACGATGTATTCGAGATTATATCTATTATTCTGGACGATGTATTCGAGATTATATCTATTATTCGAGATTTGAATACTAAATTGTTTTATATTTCTTTTGGATTAGTTAAACAAAAGCTATGGCAGACAATACCGACAGGGAGGGAGAACAGACCATGTTCGATATGATACGCGGGGCAGATGATAATCAGAATGAAGAAGATTATGACGGCTCCGAATTTCTAAACAACACCGGAGAGGGTGATATGATATTCGATCGCGACGACGAACTTGATGAAGTCATGAACTATGATTATGACGATGACAAAGAACATGTTGATCCTGAAACAACAAACACCGGCGAGGTATATATATTTATATAAGCAGGCATCTGGTGATCATCACATGTTTTAAATGACTTGAAGATATATTAACGAATCGATCTTTGTTCTTTCAGCCATCCGGATCGAGCAAATCTTCAGGCAAAATGACGAAACGAGGCCCTAACAAAAAGTTGAAGCCGGGCGTAAAGTACAATATCGAGGCATGCGGCCCTACTGGCAAACCATTAGCGCCTAAGAAGATTGCGGAAAAGTTCGTTCGTTAGTGTCACTACTAGGAAAAGGGCTATAGATGGGATTGACACTAATGGCGCACCAGAAAGATGGTGCGCCATTAGTATATACTAATGGCGCACCACAATCTGATGCGCCATTAGAGTTTAAACTACTAATGGCGCACCATGCTACAGGTGCGCCATTAGTATCAAAAAAAAAATTTAACTAGTGCGCCTGTCCAAACATACTAATGGCGCATCCGGGCAAAATGCGCCATTA
>NW_021197563.1:0-1042 GCF_002162155.2 Triticum dicoccoides
AAAATTGCATGTTCTTGATGTGTATAAATGAATATAGACATGCAATAAAAATGTGTATAAATGAATATAGACATGCAATAAAAATGTGTATAAAAATGTTCTTGATGTATACGAAAAATATAGACACCAAAACATTTACTCTGAAAATTGTTAATTGTGTACTTTAAATATGTTTAACATGTATAGAAAATGTATAAAATGTTTTTGAGGGTTCAGATTGGGATTAGGGTTCCTTGCCTTCGCTGCTCGCGGCGTAAAAAATGAACCCCAACAACGTGCAAATCCTCCATACTAGGTTGTCCATGTTGGGTGGAGGGAAATTTAATGGGCGAGCCATTCGTGGGAATGGTGAGGTTTGTGAATTGTGGAAGAAGCCAAGCAAAGTATCGACCTTCTTTTTTGCTTTCTTTAAAGCCGAAAGAAAGGACTGTGGGCCGGCCCAGCGTGGACAAGGGGGTGTGCACCCTGTACCATTAACCCTATATTGGGCGCTTAAGGCGCCAAATAGGGTTTGGCCACGTTCGCACCGGGTTTTGTTTTTCTCATCTCACGGGTAGAAGGTTCCACAGGTTTTTTCTGGGGCGGTTTTTCTTTTCCACTTTTCCGTTCTCCTTTTTTCAAATTCGTGCACTTTTTCAAAGTAGGAAAAACAATCGAATTCTTGAACGTCTTTCAGATTCACAAACTTTTTCCAAATACAAATAGTTATTCAAATTCATGAGCTTTTTCTAAATCCATGGATTTTTTTTGAAATCCGCAAATTTTTTCAAATCCGAGGAACCAACTTTTCAAATTTGTGTTTTTTAAACACGCAAAAATATCCAAATCCACAAACTTCTTTTCCATTCCGCAAACTTCTTTTGAAACCCGTGTTTTTTTTTCAAAATTGCATGTTCTTGATGTGTATAAATGAATATAGACATGCAATAAAAATGTGTATAAATGAATATAGACATGCAATAAAAATGTGTATAAAAATGTTCTTGATGTATACGAAAAATATAGACACCAAAACATTTACTCTGAAAATTGTTAATTGTGT
>NW_021197564.1:0-2016 GCF_002162155.2 Triticum dicoccoides
CCGCCACCCCTTGATCCTATATAAGTAGATCCATCTAGTAGCTTTTCCTGGGGATTTGTTTAGTTAAAAGTTAGCCATTGCAACTTCGTGTACTTCGTTTGTGTCCAACGACCAGACCAAGACCGCTTCCGGATCCCCACCATTATCAATACTTCATATTTATTTGCAATATTCAGATTGCTTTATCATATTCTAGCTCGTTCTTCGATTGCTTGCAGGAATAGACCTTCGTGGTCAGGCTGACCGTGCTTCCAGCATCGTCAGTAACCTCAGGAGATTGGTTTAGCGATTGCTAAGGCGCAACGTCGTGCACGTTTGTAGTCGGATCATCAAAGTCGTCTCCACCAAATCGATAGTTATCATCTCATCGAAAGATCGGGACCCCGCCTCTATCAAGTGGTATCAGTTTTCAGGTTGCTCGGTGAGAATTTCCAGTTTTTCCTAGATTAGATTTATTTTCTTACCTATTGTCCAAGAAAAAGCCACAAAACAAAAGTTAGATCTATTCATCCTTTGTCCTAGCCAGACTGAGCCTTTGCAATTTTCTTTTCATTGTGTGCATTATTGAATTATCGGTTGCATCGCCGTGTCGAGTTGCTGGTCTTAGTGTCTAGTTCCTTTAGAGTTTCGAGTTCTGTTCACGTTAGTCACGCAGCCGCTGCATCATTATCCCATCCGCTGTCCACCATCCCATCCACCAATTTCCACCACGTGCTACGCACTGTTTATTGTCATAATCATAGTTGAGGTCACTCACATCTTCGCCAGATCGAATCTGCATCTTATCTAGTTTGTCTTGGAAAGAGAGAGAAAAAGAAGATAAAGAAAAAAAAGAGAGAAAAAAGGAAAGAAAAAAAAGAAAAAGAGGGAGAAGAAAAAGAAAAAAAAAGCGTGAGAAAAAAAAGAGAGAAGAAAAAAATTGGATCTATCTAGAATCAATCTCGTACCTGAATTCGGGTTGGAATCTGTTTTGCGCACTGTTCAGTAAAACAGGTGTATCTTCCTCATACGAAGTCCGTTTTGGCTCCGTGAGTACTCAAATTGAAGCTAGCGACGAGCCGCATCTAAATAGTTGCAGAAGCTAGTTCAATATTTGACACCTAAAAATCGGCTTCTAAATAGGTCTTTCTGCCCTCCGAAGTTCATGAACACAGCTTGTTCCAATTTTTCAGGCCAGTTTTAGAATTCTTTGACTCCTCATATCAACTCGGAATTGAGTGATTCTTTTTGCATTGGAAAGCTTGAGTTAATAGCATTCTTTGAAAGAATTTATCAGAAAATTGTCTCAAACTTTTCAAGAGGAAAGTTGGAGAGAGAGTTGTTGTATATCCTGCTTGGCAGTTGTTTTTCATCATTATCTTCACTGCCGTTGTGATCTTCACTTATATCTTGCTGTCAAGAGCTACTTAGTATCCTTCATTGATGCTAGTTGTGCTACGCCGTGACCTCATTAGTGTTCTAGGCTCGCGTCTCTAGTACGGTCTAGCCTAGGACCAGCACAGTACCGTCGTTGAGCGTTTATTCAACACTGCATCTTTGAATTGATTATTGCTAATCTTTTGCTACCATATATAGCCAACCCAGCTCCACATATTTCTACACCGTGTATACGTACACTCCCCTGGCAATCGCTTTACTCAATATTCGGAGTTACTTGACACCGCTGGTTGCCGATCACCGCCTGCTGCATGGTAAGAACTTGTAAGACATTGATATTTGCTTTACTGTGAGCATTTTACCACCACATCCTAGTAGTTATAGGAACATTATTTTTGGGTTTTGTTTCTTGTTCTACTAATCATGACAGGATCCAGAGTCAATTCATGGGCTTTGTCGATCGCGGGAGACGTGCCACCACCTTTGCAAATACCACAACCGTCACGAGAGGTGCACAAACATCCAAATGCACATGATCAGGTTAATGTATCTATACCACCATTTAATGGCCGTTTTAAACCTGCTTTATATATTGAATGGGAGTTCTACATAAAAAATATATTTGCTTCCCATAATTTC
>NW_021197565.1:0-1075 GCF_002162155.2 Triticum dicoccoides
TTTACACGGAGTGACAAATCCCAGTCTCGATCCGCATAAAACAATAGATACTTTCGGAGATACCTGTAGTGCACCTTTATAGTCACCCAGTTACGTTGTGACGTTTGATACACCCAAAGCACTCCTACGGTATCCAGGAGTTACACGATCTCATGGTCAAAGGAAGAGATACTTGACATTGGCAAAGCTCTAGCAAATGAACTACAAGATCTTTTGTGCTAGTCTTAGGATTGGGTCTTGTCCATCACATCATTCTCCTAATGATGTGATCCCGTTATCAACGACATCCAATGTCCATAGCCAGGAAACCATGACTATCTGTTGATCACAACGAGCTAGTCAACTAGAGGCTCACTAGGGACATATTGTGGTCTATGTATTCACACGTGTATTACGATTTCCGGATAATACAGTTATAGCATGAATAAAAGACAATTATCATGAACAAGGAAATATAATAATAATACTTTTATTATTGCCTCTAGGGCATATTTCCAACAGCCGGCCCCCTAGAACCCATCTAGGGGGGGTGCGGCGGCCTAGGGGGGAGGGGAGAGGGTGGCTTGCCCCCCAAGTCAAGGGGGGCGCCCCCTCTAGGGTTCCCCCTCAACCCTAGGCGCATGGTCCCAAGGGAGGGGGTGCGGCCAGCCCACCAGGGGCTGGCTCCCTGCCCCACGCAGCCCATGTGGCCCCCCGGGAGGGGTGGCCCCTCCCGGTGGACCCCCGGAACCCTTCCGGTGGCCCCGGTACAATACCGGTATGACCCCGAAACTTCCCGGTGTCCGTTTGACAACTTCCCATATATAAATCTTTACCTCCGGACCATTCCGGATCTCCTCGTGACGTCCAGGATCCCATCCGGGACTCCGAACAACATTCGGTAGTCACATACTAGTCTTCCTAATAACCCTAGCGTCACCGAACCTTAAGTGTGTAGACCCTACGGGTTCGGGAGACATGCAGACATGACCGAGACGCTCTCAGTCAATAACCAACAGCGGGATCTGGATACCCATGATGGCTCCCACATGCTCCTCGATGTTGTCATCGGATGAACCACTATGTCGAGGATTCG
>NW_021197566.1:0-9779 GCF_002162155.2 Triticum dicoccoides
AGAGGTGCCGCCGGGGAACGCGCCACCGGATGCCCTTCTTGGCTGGACGGGTCGGCCAGCGTAGGATGGAGCGCGGTACGCCCCACTTGCGTACGCAATTCGTCGAGCTGGTGTTGGAGGTTCGTCACCGTTGGTCGCCACAACTCGAGGGAGGCCTGGATCGCCTCCAGATGGGCATCATTGACCGCGCGGCCCTCATTGACGGACTCGACGAGCGCGGCGATCTGCTCCTCCATCGCCGCCGTCTTGTACGCCTACTTGGTGGTGTAGCGCGGTCGGGGATAGGCCGTCTCCAGATCGCCTGACCTCTGATACCACTTGTTATGGACCTGGATCTAGGGTAGCAGGTAGCAAGAGAAGGAAGGGGGAAAAGGGGATCGGTTAGGAGGAGGACGAAGGGCAGCTTCGTTGCTGGTTCACAGATTACAACAATACTCGATCCCCACTTTCTCTCGCTCGCCTCTACTTATCTCCTCGCGGCCGCAGGCCACACACACACACACACACACACACCCTCTCGATGACGCTCGGTCCCTTGTGTCAGGCAGTTACGCGCTTTCCTTGGCCATCAAGGCTTCACCTTCCCGCACCTTGTCCGTCTCGTCTTCACTGGCCGATGGGGCCCTCTGGTCAGCCGTGACATATTCCTCTCCTACTACGTATTATATGATCTCTCTTATCGAGAGCTTGTCAATGTGCTAATATCACAGAGTCTAGACTAGCTATATATCTGGGGGAGAATCCACATGCCACCATCTATACAATCCTTCATTATGTATCGTACCGATATGATCCTCTTCAAGCCATCGCCGGTGATGCCGCTCTTTGAGTCGTCTTCCTTGTGGCAGGTCACACTGCTGCTATCGTTCGAGATTGCCACCGACACTATATCACCGGGCATGAAGTCTCTTGTACCAAACCAGCAATTATCCGAGTAGTAGATCCGGTTTCTCTTCACGTCGCCACGCCCGTTTGCGGACACATGCACCGCCTTGGAGAATATCTCCACCAAAAACAACGAGTGGTCACCCAAGCTTGTGACCTCAAGCCACTCGCGTTTGTAACGCGCCTTTTGTCTACCCGTGTGGATGTCGGTGAGTTTGAATACTTTGAAGAAAGGCGGCGTGTTTCGCAACCACTGGGTCTTCAATGACATCCCAGGCTTGCCCTGCAGATCAAAGATGTAACTAGTATTGTCCCCGTACACCGCAATTGTGTGGTCAATCGTTTCCATGACTACATTGCGTTCTGCGGTGACCGCTGGTGCACCATCCTTATTCATGCCAATCTCGAGCTTGACGAGTGTCGTATTGCGACGTAGGCCATACAGCTCGCCGTTGCAGAACATTCTTGTACTGTCCACCCGCTGTTTGAACAACCAGCTTTGCATAGCGCTACGCCGGCAAGGATACATTGGGGCGAGGTGGGCGGCGCAGAGAAGACAACTTTTGAGATGAAGACCAGGCGGGCATTGGCATGGTGCCGGCTTGCAGTGGCGGAGCTTCATGAGGGCCAACAGGGGCCATGGCCCCCCCAGCTCACAAGAAATCATGCATATATTTCTTTGTATTAGATCTATTTTTCACCAAAAATAAGCCGAAAATAGTTATGTTTGCCCCCCCTTCAGCCCATGCCCCCCCCATGATCTTGGCTCAAGCTCCGCCACTGCCGGCTTGGGCAGAGGATCATCGCCTTCTTCTCGGATAGGGCCACCTCGGCGCCAAAGAAAAGGTTCATGATCATTAACGGGCCTGCACGTTCGAGCAAGGCGAACCCAGCCACCGTCGTGGCAGCCGATAATCCACCTTCCCGCATCCTCGCCGGGGACCCGTAAGCCCACGAGGGCACCATCCTCGGGGCAGTGAATTGTCTTCATCCTGCTGTCGTAGTGAGGCAAGAAGAGAAGCCACGGAAGCGCTGGCACGGGTGGCGCCGCACGCGCAGCAGCGCGCCACGACCGGCAGATGGCGGCGAAGCGTGCGCGGCCGCGCGGGGAGGCAAGACGACAGGGAGGAGATCGTCGGGGAACGTGGGCGAGCAGCACTCCCTCGCCGTATGAGCGCGCTTGGTTTCCCGATCGTCGCAGGTGGCGGCAGCCATCAGCCCCGACATCGATCAGGCTCTATGCCTTTTTTTCTTTTCTTTTGAGGAACGATCAGGCTGTAGGTTTGTTTCTAGGCAATGCACGCACCTTACGGGCTTATAGTTAGCTAATAAAAATTTCCTCTTTTCTTCTTGTGAATATATAGCCAACCAATCAGTTGGGTGAAATAAATCTCATACTATTTTTTATGTCAAAAAAATCCCATACTATCTTTTTTTTTGCGGGTGAAAGTAGTAAATCTCATAATAAAGTGCGAAAAGGCTCCTTCGCGGCCGCGCGTCGCAACGCGTGATTAGCCTCAGGCGTTGTGTGCTTTCGGACAGGGACAAACGGGCCCACCACATGTGTCTTCAACATCAAGAAAATCAACCCCCGTGATTTCAACTGGTGGGGCCGGGGTGTGCCTTCCATATATTTTATCTCCCTCCGTGATTTGAACTGATGGGGCTGGGATGTTTCCTTTTCTATCTCTAATCCTGGCTTATTTAAAATGGAAAGTTTACTTCATACCTCTTGTCGGAAATCGCTCGTCGCAACGAGCGCGCGCGGAATAGCATCCCTCAATAAAGTGCCTAAAATGACCTGATAGCGTACGTGCATGTCCGAACCAGATAATCCTCCGAATTTTTCTGATTATATGATGTCGGATATTCAGTATAAACTGATGTCTCAAGAGCCTATAGAAAAAAAGATGGAAATATCTGGCAATCAGTCGCTGCGAAGTGAACATGTCCTTTTTTTATATGTCCAGTCAGAGTAAGTGATTGCCAACATCCACTGGAAATTGTAACTTAAGCATTGTGTTTGTTTACTCTGTCAATGGAGAACAACATTGTATACTGTGCTACTGTAATCTAAGTATTTTCAGATTAAAAAAACAACGCAAAATTTAATCTAAGCATTTACAGACCAAATTAAAATGGAGACCTTTGGATAGTGTGCTATGGATATCAGTAATCTAAAATCTAAGCATTGTTATTAGCTTCTTGAACAGTAGAGAAAGCAAAAGCAAAGTTGTTTTCCATGGATAGATTAGAATTATGTACATTACTACATTTCCAAACTCACCCATTGGTTTGAGAACTAAAGAAGCATCGTGCAATGCAAGTACTCCTTTTCAACAAACACTTTCATCATCAAGATAGCTCTTATGGTATTACCTGGATCTTCATTGTTTTTGGAGCTCCATTTTCATCATCAGTTCTTCATCACTCTCAGAGTCCATGTCATACCGTTCATGTATAGGCCCATATGGTCAGTAGCATTTTCGGCAACAATGCCTAGATCATCAAGTTCCATAGAACCGTAGTTGCATCCTAGAAGAACGTAAACTTTATATGAGAGGAAGCAGTACCATGTCTCAATCTACAGACATGCATATTTTTTTGGTGAATAGATCTGATCAGCAATTAAAAATATCATGTTTTTAACATATCAAAGCTGCATAGGACAACTCGTCGGCAGAAGGTTCCTATCTGAGATGCATACTTTAATCATTAGTTGATTTGGATATATCATATCCTATAGCTTGGCTCCTTGACAGAAATGTCATCTAAGTTCTGTAATGCATAATCCACTAAGCAACATGTGCCAATAGACACCCAAACAGATCATTTAAGAATCAAACAGGAAGCAAATGTAACTCTTTTAAACATCCAATATCTACTTAGGCTGACATGAAACCACTACAAATTATACACACATAAGCGCCAAGGCGCAGTCCAGAATACAAAAAATGAAGATTACAAAAAGCCCGGAGGTACATAAACATGACTAAATCCAAGCGGTGGCACGGCCGGGGCGCACACTCATTGCAATGGCCTCAGTTTTGATCCGACGGCCAGATCGTCCGGGAGCTCGATCCGACGGCTGAGAACGCATCAAGAAACCGATCGGACGGCCGAGAAGCCCTTAGCTCTGTGGTGCGGCCTGAGGAGCCCGAGTTCTTGTTTCAATGGCCTCAGTTTTGATCCGACGGCACAGATCGTCCGGGAGCTCGATCCGACGGCCGAGAACGCATCAGGAAACTGATCAGAAGGCCGAGAATCCCTGAGCTCTGTGGTGCGGCCTGAGGAGCCTGAGTTCTTGTTTCTGGATTTTATCAATAGCACGTTTCCTTTTCCCCTAGCAGGGGCTAGGGTTACCTCCCCCCAGGCGACTCGTTCGGCCTCGAGTAGTATCAGCGACCAAGCCGCCCCGCGGCAATCCCCACCTGATCCATACCATGGCGTCAGTTTCGGATGCTTATTCGGCGACGAGTGGCGGCGAATGGAAGGACAATGCTACTAACCTCGATGATTTCTTTGGACAACTAGACCTCGCTGAGGAGTTTGGCGATCTGGTTCTGGATGAAGGTGACCCTGTGATCAACGATTGCGTGCGGTGGCTGGCTCTTACGAGGGTTCACACAGAGAAGACCTTTAGTCAGGCCGCCTTCTTCCTCGATATGCGTGCTGTCAGGAACCCTTCACAGTAGGTGCAATTCTGGATGCTACGCTCCAATCTGTTCATGGTGCAGGCTTCATGTCTTGGCCATTAGGACAGAATTACGAATCAAGGGCCTTGGATATTTCTGTCTTGGGCAGTCCTTCTTCATCCCTATGATGAATTCAGTTGTACAGGGAATATCCAGATGGTGCATATGTCCATCTTGTGGCAAATCCACAAGCTCCCTGATGGGTTCTGTGACAAGACAATTGTGGAGAAGTTGATTATAAAGGATGGCAAGGTTCTGGATATGAGGTTGCCAGGCAACTCTTGTGGAGACTGTATCCGTGTTTGGGTGCAGTATGATGTGTGTGAAGCACTGATGAAACACGTTGGTATCATCCGAGGTAAAGAACACAAGGTTTATGCTGACAGATATGAGGAGTTGGCACGTTTTTGTAAAGTCTGCGGCAAGATTGGGCACGAATATAAAGTGTTTGGAGCTGTGGTTTATGAGGCTGAAGATATGAAGTATGGTTACTAGCTATATATATGTTGATGCTCCCACTACTGGGTAAAGGATTATTGGTGGCCTCGAATTAGTGGCGGACATGACGAGGGACGCACCGCTGCTATTTTAGAAAAAATTCTGTGGTCTTGACATGAAGAAAGCAATAGCAATAAAACTGAACGATAATTATGCTAAGCTAACAGTTGGATCTTGTCCATCACATCATTCTCCTAATGATGTGATCCCGTTCACCAAATGACAACGCATGTCTATGGTTAGGAAACTTAACCATCTTTGATTAACGGGCTAGTCTAGTAGAGGCTTACTAGGGGCACATTGTTTTGTCTATGTATCCATACATGTATCAAGTTTACGGTTAATACAATTCTAGCATGAATAATAAACATTTATAATGAATAAGGAAATATAAAATTACAACTTTATTATTGCCTCTAGGGCATATTTCCTTCATGGACATTACCCGTTGCAAGTGTTTCTGGTTTTAAATACTATCTTGTTTTATACTAGAGGATTTTAGTCACTTTGTATGGACCTTTCCTCTCCTCAACAAATCCGATGTTTACCCTCTTTTTCTACATTTTCAGTGCTATGTTTCTGTCCACTTCTTCCTCCCTATTCGTTTCATTCAGTGTGACAACGGCCATGAGCTCGAAAACATTCAAAATCGTACCTTCTTCCTAAAACATGGCATCCTTCTTTGATTCTCTTGTCCCTACACTTCTCCTCAAAACGGTAAAGCCGAGCGTTCACTTCGCACCATCGATGACATTGTTCGTACACTCCTCGTTCAGTCCTCCATGCCATCAAATTTCTGGGTAGAAGCACTCCACACGGCCACCTTTCTTCTCAATATTCGCCCCTCCAAAACCAATCCAAATATCACCCCCTATTACTCTCTTTTCCTTTGCCATCCCAATTACTCTGAGTTTCGTGTTTTTGGTTGTCTTTGCTTTCCAAATGCCTATGCCACCTCTAAAAACAAACTTTCTCCACGGACGTAATAGTCTCAAGCAATAGTTTTATTCATCTATCACTATCCATGTATTTCTTTGTTGTATTCTGTTGAACAATATAATAAAAGTAACTGTGTGCATCGCTTGAAGCTCAAGCCCAGGGGTAATGCTCTCTTTTGAAAAAAAATGGCAAATTGATCGAACTACATACCTATAGACGACCTAATCAACTTAATGACTGGTTTTAGTGGGCTGATCTCATCGACCACACACATAAACTTCTTTTGCATCCGTCAATGCAAACGACACAAATGAGTGGACGGAACACGTCATTGTGTGGACTTGGCGTGTGTGTTCATACAAAACACTTTTGGTTGTATGGTATGTCTACCTAAATATGAGAACGACAGGGCACCAACTTTCAGTATTAAAATGTTACGGCTGATGTGGTTAGCAACCTTAAAACAAACAATGATATATACTCTTTATTGTTATCTTTATGGATAATCAAATGACTACTTTTTTGCACTAGCTTGTGCATAAAGTAGATGCGTAGCTAAACAACAGATTGTAATTTATTTTATGGTTAACCCATATTTTTTACGGTTTCGGTTTTGCAACTTGTGCTGTTTCCTTGAGCGATCAAACACATTCATCACCGAAGCATAGTGCTCGATCGGTGCCTTGTTCAATAAACCTTCCTTGAGCCCTGTGTTTTTTTCATGGAGACTTGTACTGTAATTCCTTTTTGCATCGTATGATAGTCTTCGTGACAATTTAGCACTATTAGCAGAATTACCCTTGCCGCTTTAGTCTGTGGTATATGCGCTCAGTCGATGTGACCTGGAAAAATATGATTCAAAACATTCTTATTTTGTTTGGTCAACTAGATAACAGTTTGATAGGTTATGTCCCCCAGAGATTTTATTTATCACATTTTAAGGTTTTCTATGAATAAAAAGAATTGCATCATGTGTCTAATGTGTTCGAGTGCAATTGTATGTCTTTTTGCATCTGGAGGAATGTTAGAAAAGAAAACTAGGCACCATGATCATGTGACATTGACCGCGGGCCGGCAAAACGATTCATTGTGTGAACTGATGGCGATTGCACCGGTGATTGCACGAACTGTGGCCATTGCACTTCCCGTAATGAATTTCATAGTTATATCTTGCCATCACCTCAATCTAGATGTGCTTCACTTCCATGTCTTTCGTTTCTATTTTATCAATAGCATGTTTCCTTTTCCCCTAGCGGCGGCTAGGGTTACCTCCCCCTAGGCGATTCGTTCGGCCTCGGGTACTATCAGCGACCAAGCCGCCCCGCGGCAATCCCCACCTGATCCATACCATGGCGTCGGTCTTGGATGCTAATTCGGCGACGAGCGACGGCGAATGGAAGGACGGTGCTACTAACCTCTATGATTTCTTTGGACAACTAGACCTCACTGAGGAGTTTGATGATCTGGTTCTTGATGAAGATGACCCGGTGATCAACGATTGCGTCCAGTGGCCGGCTCTTGCGAGGGTTCACACGGAGAAGACCTTTAGTCAGGCCGCCTTCTTCCGCGATATGCGTGCTGTCAGGAACCCTGCACAGTAGGTGCAGTTCTGGACGCTAGGCTCCAATCTGTTCGTGGTGCAGGCCTCATGTCCTGGGGATTAGGAGGGAATTACGAATCAAGGCCCTTGGATATTTCTGTTCTGGGCGGTCCTTCTTCATCCCTATGATGAATTCATTTGTGCAGAAAATATCCAGATGGTGCGTATGTCCATCTTGTGGCAAATCCACAAGTTCCCTGATGGGTTCTGTGACAAGACAATTGTGGAGAAGTTGATTATAAAGGATGGCAAGGTTCTGGATATGAGGTTTTCAGGCAACTCTTGTGGAGACTATCCATGTTTGGGTGCAGCATGATGTGCGTGAACCACTGATGAAACACGTTGGTATCATCCGAGGTAAAGAACACGAGGTTTATGCGGACAGATATGAGGAGTTGGCACGTTTTGTAAAGTCTGCGGCAAGATTGGGCACGAATATAAAGAGTTCGGTTTGGAACGCGGCTAATCTGCACCCGAGCTCATATGCTCCAGCATGAACAGCAAAATCGAAAAAAAATCAAAAAAAATTCAAAAATTCCAATTTTTTTTTGTGTGAAACATTGACAAAAGTTCTAAGTGCCTGCAAAAATTCGTCATGAAATCACATTCCTAGAAGGCGTGGCAAAAAAACAAAAAAAGTACTCTGAAAAAGCTACTTTCAAACGCATCTTGAAGCACTGAATTTGTTTTTTTTGCCACGCCTTACAGGAATGTGATTTCATGATGAATTTTTGCAGGCACTTAGAACTTTTGTCAATGTTTCTCCCAAAAAAAATTAGAATTTTTTGAATTTTTTTCGATTTTACTGTTCATGCGGGAGCATATGAGCTCGGGTGCAGAATGGACTTTTCGGTTTGGTGCTGTGGTTTATGAGGCTGAAGATATGAAGTATGGTTACTAGCTATATATATGCTGATGCTCCCACTACTGGGTAAAGGATTATTGGTGGCCTCGAATTAGTGGTGGACACGACGAGGGACGCAGCGCTGCTATTTTAGAAAAAAAATCTGTGGTGTGTAATATTACTTGCCCGCCACTGATTTTTCCACAGTGGTGCGGATGTAAATTACCACACATCACACTTAACCTATTCAAAATTCTTCGTGAGGGAAAAGCAGTAACGCTGGGCACATCACCCCTGGTGTCTGGCCAAGCTGTGGCGGGCAGATTAGAGTGCCCGCCGCAGCTATATTTGGGCGACCAGTGACAAAAATTTTCAAAGTTTCCTGGAGTTTGATTGGTGGTCCTCTAGGACGCCCGCCACTCAAATGTAACTGTGGCAGGTGCTCGGTATCGCCAGTCACTGCTATGTAGGACCTTATCCAGCTTACCCGCTCGCACCCGTAGCCACTCACATCTTATCCACACAGACACAAAGTCTTTCTCCCTCTTGCTCTCTCACTTTGCCGCCGACGCCAGCGTCCTGGCTGCTTTCGACGTCGCCACGGCCGCGGTCGCCGTCCGCCGTCTCCAGCGTTGTCGCCGACCCCATCTTCCCCGTCGCCTGCGCCATCCACTGCCGCCTCAAACTTCCTCACACTTGCCATCTGCCACCGCCTGCAATGTCCTTGTCTTCTTGCCCTGAGTCATGACGCAGTGCTTCCACTCCCCCTCAATGTCACCGGCGGAGTGTGAGGATGAGGCGGCTGTTGATCCCATGGTTGTGGATCTCTTCTGTTGGCGACAGCTAGCCATTTGCTGAAAGCAAGAATAGGGAGCGGAAGGATGGGAAGAACGTGAGAGCTCGGCAGGAAGACCGGGGGCAAATGACTCTAGGAAGGTGTAAAACTTTTCCGCCTCGCGGCTGCGCCTTTTTTTATACATAGACTCTTCGTGAAGCGGTGGCGACACGCTTGGCTCCGGGACATTAATTTTGCAGTTTCCCCATGCGTTTTGTGCGGAAATAGAGGGGATGGTAATGCAATTACGACGAAGCACGCCATCACCTTTCTTGACAAGACATGACAATGGGGGGACCCTCATGAACACACAATGTTTTGACCAATGAAGCACCACTGTAATGCTGAATGACCGATGGGATTGGGTTGTGATATTAGAATTGGCCCTTGCCATCAATGCGAATCAAGCGGGGAACACTTCATGGCTAAGAGCATGTATAATAAGGTGACGTAAGTGGGCTGTAAGGATTTAAATATTATATC
>NW_021197567.1:0-993 GCF_002162155.2 Triticum dicoccoides
TGCTGACGGGCTCAACAACAACTCATCAGAATTTTCCATATTACTGGACTTCCACCATCATGATAACACGGTGATAGCAATGGTCAGACCAAAAGATGTAATGGTGTATGCTCGAGGGATCAACCACGAGTAAGACAACATTACGAAAATCGTTGGTTCTGATTTGACTTGATGATAGCCCATACTCAAGTCAAAGTCTTGACAAGGCAATAGATCCAACAACTGATCACGAAGACCAATCAATGGAGATATCATCTTTCTTCAACACACACACACGCACAAAAGATATCCCTTAACATGAACTAAGTCAGACAAGCTTTTATCTTCCAACTCTCCAAGTTGTTGTTTAGCTTAACCAACTAGCTTAGGGAATCCGACACAAATTCATGGAGAAAGGGTGGCTTACAAGAAACGCCCCCCCCCCCTCTGGACCGCCTTTTCAGTTAAAAAAAAATAAAAAAAATGATAAAAATGTCAAAAAAATAAAAGAAAATAAGTTTGCCATGTCATATGTGGTCTAGTTGTTGGGAAAATTTACAAATATAAATTTCGACTTTATTTGCAAAATATCTCTGGAAATTTGTAAAATGGGCATAACTTTTGCATACGAACTCGGATTAAAAAGTTTTATATATGAAAAATCATCTACTCGAAAAGTTACATCCGAATTTAACTGGGGGAACCCCGTTAAACATTTTCAAAATCCCCAAAAACCTAACACAAAAAAAGTTACGGGGCTTTCAAGATCTAGAGGCAAAAAAATTCAAAAAAAGGTTTGGGATACTTCGTACGTATGCATGAACGATTTGGGATGATTCCAAGGGAAACAAAACAAACCTTTCTCAAATTCATGGCGGCAACTTACACCTAATGCACGTGAACTTGGAGAAAGTCACTTCTTTCATCCAAGGATAAGCTTCATGAACGGAACACGAAGGCATTGCTTACAAGGTTTTCAACACTAGGTTGATGTTCAACATGAATCATGGGGGA
>NW_021197568.1:0-1334 GCF_002162155.2 Triticum dicoccoides
ATGATAAAGCAATCTGAATATTGCAAATATATATGAGGTATTGATAATGGTGTGATAGAGGCGGGGTGTCCCGATCTTTCGATGAGATGATAACTATCGGTTTGGTGAAGACGACTTTGACGATCCGACTACAAACGTGCACGACGTTGCGCCTTAGCAATCGCTAAACCAATCTCCTGAGGTTACTAACGATGCTGGAAGCACGGTCAGCCTAACCACGAAGGTCTATTCCTGCAAGCAATCGAAGAACAAGCAAGAATATGATAAAGCAATCTGAATATTGCAAATAAATATGAAGTATTGATAATGGTGGGGATCCGAAAAGTGGTCTTGGTCTGGTCGTTGGACACAAACGAAGTACACGAAGTTGCAATGGCTAACTTTTAACTAAACAAATTCCAAGGGAAAGCTACTAGATGGATCTATTTATATAGGAGCAAGGGGTAGCGGCCAAGGAGGTGGGAGGACGTCCCAAGGCAGCCTAAAACTAAATCTAGGTCGTACAAGGCCAATGGGCCCAAGTGGAGGTGATGTAACACCTTTGGACTTGTAGTTTGACTCGGATTCTGCTGCAGCATCAGATTGTTTCGTCCACAACTCAACGCTCCGGACGAATTTGAAGGTGATTCCAATTGGGTTGGAAAGTACACGAAATCTAGTTTCCAACAAAAAAAGAATCACCCAATTCGGAGTCCGTATGAAAAACTTGTGTGCGTTTTGAGTCAGGTATGTCTAGGCAGTCCGAATCTGAATCCAGAACGTGAGAGACTTGGACTCTATCTTCTCTTGGGCCAAAAATGATGTGAGAGAACTTTTTGGACAGCAAATAAACATCTCTTTCTTCCTTATCTTCATATGTGGATTGTACAAATGTCCCATACACCTGCAATTAGACAAAACACAAAAGTGTATGAAGTATTTTTTTTCTGGATAACATAAATAGATTATTGAATAGTTTGCACTAGAAATCACCTGACAAATATGCATATATGCAATATTTTTGGTCATATCCAAGGTAGTCATGTCCTCATCATCCTCCCCTTCTTGAAAATAAAGCCGTCCTCGGCGTTGCTTAATCTGAAATGTGGCTAACAAAAGAGACAAGGTGTACATGTTGTATATGTATATGTCATCCATTTTTACTTCCCTTGATTTTTGCATATATGACACATGAATAGATGAGCAACTTGCATAGTTCATAAAATCTAAAACCAAAAAATTAGCACAAGAAGTAGAAGGCATGAAAATATTGCAACTCACTTTGCACATATAAGTGAAGCTCTTATTCATTTCAAAAGATTGACAATGTTCATCATTAAACCATCCCAACATTG
>NW_021197569.1:0-1178 GCF_002162155.2 Triticum dicoccoides
AAATCCGCAACATTGCTACTATCATTTTTCAACACAATTTTCTCTAGGAACATATCAAAATAAACACAGGGAAGCAACAACGCGAGCTATTGATCTACAACATGATTTGCAAAATACTACCAGGACTAAGTTCATGATAAATTTAAGTTCAATTTAATCATATTACTTAAGAACTCCCACTTAGATAGACATCCCTCTAATCCTCTAAGTGATCACGTGATCCAAATCAACTAAACCATAACCGATCATCACGTGAGATGGAGTAGTTTCATCGGTGAACATCATTATGTTGATCATATCTACTATATGATTCACGCTCGACCTTTCGGTCTCCGTGTTCCGAGGCCATATCTGCATATGCTAGGCTCGTCAAGTTTAACCTGAGTATTCTGCGTGCGCAACTGTTTTGCACCCGTTGTATTTGAACGTAGAGCCTATCACACCCGATCATCACGTGGTGTCTCAGCACGAAGAAATTTTGCAACGGTGCATACTCAGGGAGAACACTTCTTGATAATTTAGTGAGAGATCATCTTATAATGCTACCGTCAATCAAAGCAAGATAAGATGCATAAAAAGATAAACATCACATGCAATCAATATAAGTGATATGATATGGCCATCATCATCTTGTGCTTGTGATCTCCATCTCCGAAGCACCGTCATGATCACCATCGTCACCGGCGCGACACCTTGATCTCCATCGTAGTATCGTTGTCGTTTCGCTAATCTTATGCTTCCACGACTATCACTACCGTTTAGTAATAAAGTAAAGCATTACATCGCGATTGCATTGCATACAATAAAGCGACAACCATATGGCTCCTGCCAGTTGCCGATAACTCGATTACAAAACATGATCATCTCATACAATAAAATTCAGCATCATGCCTTGACCATATCACATCACAACATGCCCTGCAAAAACAAGTTAGACGTCCTCTACTTTGTTGTTGCATGTTTTACGTGGCTGCTACGGGCTTAAGTAAGAACCAATCTCACCTACGCATCAAAACCACAACGATAGTTTGTCAAATAGACTCCGTTTTAACCTTCGCAAGGACCGGGCGTAGCCATACTTGGTTCAACTAAAGTTGGAGAGGCAGTCGCCCGCAAGCCATCTCTGTGCAAAGCACGTCGAGGGAACCGGTCTCGCGTAAGCGTACGCGTAAGGTTGG
>NW_021197570.1:0-853 GCF_002162155.2 Triticum dicoccoides
CTTGCATTAGAGTAGTGTAGCATGTTACTGCTTTCGTTAATCCTATTCTGATGCATAGCCTGACATTGTCGCTACATCTGTTGATACCTTACCTGCAATCCTAAATGCTTAGTATAGGATGCAAGTTTATCATCATTGGCCCTACATTCTTGTCAGTCTGCCTTGCTATACTATCGGGCCGTGATCACTTGGGAGGTGATCACGGGTATATACTATACATACATACATACTATACAGATGGTGACTAAAGTCGGGTCAGCTCATTGAGTACCCGCAAGTGATTCTGACGATGGGGGCTAAAGGGGCAGGTGGCTCCATCCAGGTAGTGGTGGGCCTGGGTTCCCGACGGCCCCCGACTGTTACTTGTGGCGGAGCGACAGGGCAGGTTGAGACCACCTAGGAGACAGGTGGGCCTGGCCCTGTTCGGCGTTCGCGGAAACTTAACACGCTTAACGAGATCTTGGTATTTGATCTGAGTTGGCTACGAGCCTATACGCACTAACCATCTACGTGGGAGTAGTTATGGGTATCCCGACGTCGTGGTATCAGCCGAAACACTTCAGACGTCAGCGACGGAGCGGCGCGCGCCGAATTGGACTGGAACGCCACTAGGCTAGGTCTGCTTTCGTCCGCCCTCGCAACGTGCAGGTGTGCTATGGGCGATGGGCCCAGACCCCTGTGCGCTTAGGTTTAGACCGGCGTGCTGGCCTCTCTGTTGTGCCTAGGTGGGGCTGCGACGTGTTGATCTTCCGCGGCCGGGCATGACCCAGGAAAGTGTGTCCGGCCAAATGGGATCGAGCGTGTTGGGTTATGTGGTGCACCCCTGCAGGGAAGTTAATCTATTCGAATAGCC
>NW_021197571.1:0-816 GCF_002162155.2 Triticum dicoccoides
GACAAGCACGTGACACCATTGCCAACCTGTCTTAGCGTAACGCGAGTCGAGGCGGACGTCGTCGCGGTAGCGACGACGGACGACGAGACGAGCACAGGACACCAGTGTCACCCTGTCTTAGCGTAACGCGAGTCGAGGCGGACGTTGTCGCGGTAGCGACGACGGATGCCGAGACGAGCACATGACAACAGTGCCACCCTTTCTTAGCATAACGGGAGTCGAGGCGGACGTCGTCGCGGTAGCGACGATGGACGCCGAGACGAGCACGTGACACCATTGCCACCCTGTATTAGCGTAACGCGAGTCGAGGCAGACGTTGTTGCGGTAGCGACGACAGACGCCGAGACGAGCACGTGACAGTACTGCAACCCTGTCTTAGCGTAAGTGAGTCGAGGCGGACATCGTCGCGGTAGCGCCGACGGACGCCGAGACGAGCACGTGAAACCAGTGCCTCCCTGTCTTAGCGTAACGCGAGTCGAGGCGGACGTCGTCGCGGTAACGACGACGGACGCCGAGACGAGCACGTGACACCAGTGCCACCCTGTCTTAGCGTAACGTGAGTCGAGGCGGACGTCGTCGCGGTAGCGACGATGGAGGCCGAGACGAGCACGTGACAGCACTGCAACCCTGTCTTAGCGTAACGCGAGTCGAGGCGGATGTCGTCGCGGTAGCAACAACGGACGCCGAGACGAGCACGTGACACCACTGCCACCCTGTGTTAGCGTAACGCAAGTCGAGGCGGACATCGTCGAGGTAGCGACGACGGACGCCGAGTTGAGCACGTGACACCAGTGCCACCCTGTCTTAGCGTAACGC
>NW_021197572.1:0-5288 GCF_002162155.2 Triticum dicoccoides
ATTTATTACATTTGCAACCAATGGTCCAGCAGTAGCTGAAGCTTCAGCAGCAACCATGGAGAGGATAGAGGATTTCTGTATTTGTGTTTGTGATGCCCAGTGCATACTTTGATATCTTGAGAAAAATAGAAGAACACTGGAGAAGTAGCAGTCATAATAGATTGTAATATATGCTATGTTGCTTATTGGTTAGGTTTCCATGCTTTGATGATGTCCCACGTTCAGTGACGATAATTTGCAGCAAATGATTGAACTTGGAGAGGGATAAATGCCTATCATTTTAAGTAGGTATTTTTTTACTTTTTTCAGCAATGTTTTGTAAGAGCGTGCTGCAAATCGTACTGGCATTATATCACCCATTTTATATTATTGTTTTTAATGCTCTTATATTGTGACTCGTAATTCTAAGAAATCATGTATTAATTGGACTTCACTCAATGTTGCGATGACCAATGATTTATGGGCCTGAGAATTGGGAGTTTGATGCATGTGATGCTTAAGCTATGAACTGTCTTTTTGTTTGTTTTAGGTTAGTAATTTATTTGTTATCCGAGGTAATCTACATTCTTGTGTTAAGTTGGAGTAGTGCAAAGCTGATTGTCAATTCGGAGTATTCTTGGCTGACTGTGCAGTGTACAGTCGGTAAAGTGTTTTGTTCGAATTTTTGTATACTACATTTGAACTTGATTTAATTCTTGTGGTATCGTCCGCCTGTCATTTTGATTCAATGTTCCTTGCATTTGCAGTAATGCATCCTCTAGATATTTATGTGGTTGCTCATTCAGTTCGTTTTGTTTTCGTTCTCTAAGATTCATTTATGGTAGAATCTATTATATATAAAAAGTAATTAACGGGCTAACCATAAAAAAGAGAAGAAACTAGAAAAATCCACGTAAACTAGAAACATCTAGCCGTTGATTTAGTAAATTAAGCAAATGATAACCAATAGATCTTTTACGCAGTTTGGGAATTACCCACCTATGCCACCATGTGGAAACCAGAAAAAAAAGAATAATAAACTAGAAAATTTCAGAAATATCTAGCCATTGATATAGTAAATTTGATAAAGGACAACCAATAGATCTTTTATGAAGTTGTGAAATTACCCACCTATGCCACCACAGGGAAACCTTCTCATCCGCTAAACCTAAATCATGTAGTATATGTGACCTACGTAGTCCCTGCCCGGCGGCCGGCGAGAGATTCCTCATGGATGAGCCAAGTCTACGTGAAGATGCTCTCTGGGCGGCCAGTGATACGTACGTATGCCCTGCCTGGCGGCCGGCCAGCGATTCCTCATGGATGAGCCAAATCAACGTGAAGATGCCCGGCGGCCGGCCAGCGATTCCTCATGGATGAGCCAAGGAGACGTGCATCAAGGTATACCTTCAGCCAGCGACAGCGGTTCCCTCGATTCCTTACTCCCTAAAACTCTCACGCTCACCCTCCCTCCAATCATCATACAGATGAAATACGAACATGAGCATGGATATGCATCATGCACCTCAAGTCATTTGTAGATCAACATATTACGTTGATGGGAACCAGTCCTTCATGCAAACTGTCATGCATGTACGCCGGCGACATGGGCCAAGACGACTTGCCATCTGCACAAGCCCCAGCTGGTCTTGCTAGGAACATGTATATGTATGTAACAAGCAGCATCTCTTTCTCTGTTTATGTTGGAAATTGTGGACTATCCGGTCTACCCTCTAATTTTTGTATATGCTCTATGCTCATCCTGTCGCCAACTTCTGTTGCAATAAATGTGAATTGCGCTCTATTTATTTTCCTCTGAATAAGATGTGCCGGGCATACCGAATAATTCGAAGAAGAAGAGGAAACAACAGGTATACTAAAAATGCATGTGAACATACATTCTTTTAGAAAAATTTATATTATTTTCCTCCTTAATGCATGTATGTTCTTCAGCATCAGCCAGATATACGAGATTGATGTGAGTTAGTTAATAATAGATTGGTTATTATTTTCAGAAGGTGGCATTTTTTTGTGGTTGATATCCCCCTTGACTCTGGAATATTTAGCATATCCGATGTTGTTGCTCTCAATAAATATTTTTGTAATTGTTTTATCACTATACAGTTGATTTACTGATGTGTTTAATATGTGTGTTTTGATATAATATTGATTCATGTTTTAATTTATTTATTTTTGGATTTCGTGCAGACCCCATACTAAAGATCATCTAACTTCCGACAGAACAACACACCAATTGGCATGAGACTTATTGTGCAGTTTGATCTTAATGTAAGTCCAAGTGGGTATAGTATGCATGTTAAAAAATCCAAACTATTTAGTTGTAACCATGGTTCCTCACATCACCATAAATGTTTGCATCTTTGATTTGGTAACCTAGATTATTACTGCTCTACAATGCAGGAGCTGATGACAAATTGTACACTTCATTTTATTTTTATCCAATAGTGTCATATATCATCGCAGGAAAAAATGGACTCCTTTACTTATGAAATAGTGTAACTAATCACTACCATGGTTGTTAACTGCTACTTTATATGTCGAGGATGTATTTTTCTGCTCCTACTATTTTGTCTGAGGGATCAACCATGGATGTTTCAAGTATTTTTAACAAAGATGACATGAAGAATAGCTATTTATTTAGATAGTGATAGAGAGACCCATAAATATGTTCCAGGAATTGGATGTTCCCTTCTTATTCTCATGTCTATTTTGTGCGCTTTTAGTATTCTTTAGCCAAACTGATGAAATAGAAGTGAAATATGTTATGCTTGATCGGTAAAGCACTTTAAAGTTAGGGCATCTATAAAGAAAGGTTACATGCATTTAAAATCTAAAAATTGATATTACAATATTTATCACAAACTCCAAAGTTATATTGTAAATCATTTTTATGCAAGACAATAAATTAACAGTAACAATACGTACCATCTTCAAAACCATGTCATGTCCTAAAAGACTTGTATTACGCTCAAAGTAAAGGAAATGAGTGTGGCTAGGTCTAAGTCATCTGAGACTAACCAAGTCTCAGTCAAGTGAAATAGCATGTAAGGTACAAAAAAGAGAAGAAAAAGAAAAGAAAAAAGTTGCTTAGATCTAAATGTAAGATATCACGAATATAGCGTCGGCTTAGATATAACCAAGTCTTAGTGGACTGAGAGTCTGAGACATAGCAAGACTGAAAGGAAATATATCATGGGTAGTAACTTTAACAAGTTTCATAAATTAAACATAAATATTGTGTTCAAATTAAGTGTTTATTTTGAAAATGAAAGCCATTTTTAATGCATGACACTAAATTAAAGTACTACATCTTTGCACATAAAAATAGTTCAATAACTGTTGCCCACGCATTTACGCGGGCCACTGCACTAGTTGCAAGAAACAATATTATTCATGGGGATGGGAAGGAGACAGTGACGGGTGCAGTAAAACAGCTGATTAGACCGGGAGAGGACCTGCAGCCGGATGCGCCGGATGATAGTAAACAGCTGCAGTCGCGAAGCTGAACTGTCATGGTGGAGCTGCAGTCGCGAGAGATCATAGGGGGCTCGTTTTTGCTGTTGTTGGCAGACAGCTTAGCCAGCATCGATCTTTTTTGCCGAGAGCTGCTCAGATGCTCAAATGAGTTGAATTTTAGGGTGCACCTCACGCGTCAAATTATCTACCACCACAAAAAAATTGGAACTTTTTGAATTTTTTAGTATTTTTTTGAATTTTTTTCTAAGCGTGGGTGCAGCTGAGCCCGGGTGCAGATTAGCCGCACTCGATATATAACCCTCGGTCTTTTCATCAAAACGATGCAAGCAGACATATATTATTAATGATGCAAAATTCAGCAGCCAAACAATCTCCATCCGAAAAGAAGTGGAAAACAACCCTTGAGGCCGTATACCTCACGACAGTAACTCCCCCGGATATTCAATAACCCTATGTTACAAGACACATTAGAAACTAAAAATACACAACTCCTAGGCTACGCCTTCAAAAAGGAATCGCCGCACGTGCGTCGATGATGGCGAGTCCACAACAAGATTGAACTATGAATTTTCATCCCCAAAGCCAAGCTTCAATCCACCACCTTCGGCAAGGACACGACATGGGCGGACGTCGACATAGCCCGATCAGAGATCTTGTGTTTCCACCGGACTGCATAAACTCGTCGTTCAAGCCACCTGTACCATCGGCTGTTATCAGTCTACCCACAGCTCGATATCCGCATGCATCTGGAGAAGACAATGGAAGACAAAAGATGGCCCATACCGCCTGCCTTCCGCTACAGTCGCACCACCTTCGATCCAACAGCAACAGGCTAGCCATGAAACCTCTCCTAGAGCCATCGTGCATCGCCTGCCGGTAACAGGCATGACTTGACGTCACATTATAAGACGTCATGCGTAACATTCGCCGGTAGCGCATCCACCGGTGGCTTCACCTGCCGGCAAACATGCACTACCTGACAACTCCGAAAGAGGCACATGTATCACCTGCGGAGCCGCATCGAACCCGGCCTGTTAATGTAGTGGACGCCCCACACCGTCACCAGCCTCAGAAAGGTTGTCGCCACCTCCAGATCCAAACTCCGAGTCATCCACACGACCACGGAGTCCACCTGCATTGTTGAAGAGGCGTCGCCGCTCCAATTCCGGGCACTACAGGAAGCACCCACCGCCGCGCCAGCCGCTATCGTCGCCGGAGAATGCTCCGGCCGCCACACACATCCTGCGACAACCCTGGGAACGGGATTCGATGATCCGCCGCCACAAGGACCGACCACCTGGCTCGTCATCCCTGTCGGAGGGGAAGACACCACCACCATGGTCGGATCCGAACCAGACATCGCCGTCACCACCGCCAAGACCAGTTCTGGGCTGGACACCGCATACGCCACCAGCGCCGCCATAAGGACCCACCACCTGGCCCATCATCCCTGTCGGAGGGGAAGACGCCACCACCATGGTCGGATCCGGGCCATACATTGCCGTCACCACCGCTAAGATCGGTTCCGGGGCGGACACCGCCGCTGCCACCTCGATCGGCCAAGCCCAGCGCTCCATCTTCTGGCCATGCACAACCGATTTTGACGGACCTGGGTTGGTCTAGTGGGGAATTGGGGAAAGGGAGGAGAAGGGAGAAGGGGATCTGATAGCCGCTGCGAGGAGGTAGAACAACTTCTCACTTTCTGGTTTGTTTGTTTGGCCTAAGTCTCTATGCTGTCCAATCTGGGCCAGCCAGCTAATTAACACCCACATGCGGCAAGCAGGTCTCACACACTCACAACCTTGGCCTGG
>NW_021197573.1:0-917 GCF_002162155.2 Triticum dicoccoides
AGGGCTGCGCCAGAACTTCGTCTATAGCTCCCATGCGCCTCCCCACTATATATAGGGGTGGAGGGGCTGGTTTCTTGCCCTCCAAGTCCATTGGGGCGTTGGCCAAGGTGGGAGGAAAGAAATCTCATTATTTCCTTCCCCACCGATTGTTATCCCCCCTTTTTAGGGATCTTGATCTTATCCCTTCGGGATATGATCTTATTCCTTCTAAGGGGGGATCTTGGTGCGCCTTGAACAGGGGTGTGGGGCCTTGCCCCCACTACCCACGTCCATGTGGGTCCCCCCATGCAGGTGGGCCCCACTCCGGAACCTTCTAGAACCTTCCCGGTACAATACCGAAAAATCCCGAACATTTTCCGGTGGCCAAAATAGGACTTCCCATATATAAATATTTACCTCCAGACCATTCCGGAACTCCTCGTGACGTCCGGGATCTCATACGGGACTCCGAACAACATTCGGTAACCACATACAAACTTCCTTTATAACCCTAGCGTCATCGAACCTTAAGTGTGTAGACCCTACGGGTTCGGGAGACATGTAGACATGACCGAGACGTTCTCCGGTCAATAACCAACAGCAGGATCTGGATACCCATGATGGCTCCCACATGTTCCACGATGATCTCATCGGATGAACCACGATGTCAAGGACTTAATCAATCCCGTATTCAATTCCCTTTGTCTATCGGTATGTTACTTGCCCGAGATTCGATCGTCGGTATCCAATACCTTGTTCAATCTCGTTACCGGCAAGTCACTTTACTCGTTCCATAACACATCATCCCGTGATCAACTCCTTGGTCACATTGCGCATATGATGATGTCCTACCGAGTGGGCCCAGAGATACCTCTCCGTTTACACGGAGTGACAAATCCCAGTCTCGATCCGCATAAAACAATAGATACTTTCGGAGA
>NW_021197574.1:0-1175 GCF_002162155.2 Triticum dicoccoides
AGTGCAAGTGGGAGACTGTTGGAAATATGCCCTAGAGGCAATAATAAATAAGTTATTATTATATTTCTTTGTTCATGATAATAGTCTTTTATTCATGCTTTAACTGTATTATCCGGAAATCGTAATACACGTGTGAATACATAGACCACAATATGTCCCTAGTGAGCCTCTAGTTGACTAGCTCGTTGTGATCAACAGATAGTCATGGTTTCCTGGCTATGGACATTGGATGTCGTTGATAACGGGATCACATCATTAGGAGAATGATGTGATGGACAAGACCCAATCCTAAGCATAGCACAAAGATCATGTAGTTCGTTTGCTAGAGCTTTGCCAATGTCAAGTATCTCTTCCTTTGACCATGAGATCGTGTAACTCCTGGATACCGTAGGAGTGCTTTGGGTGTATCAAACGTCACAACGTAACTGGGTGACTGTAAAGGTGCACTACAGGTATCTCCGAAAGTATCTATTGTTTTATACGGATCGAGACTGGGATTTGTCACTCCGTGTAAACGGAGAGGTATCTCTGGGCCCACTCGGTAGGACATCATCAAATGCGCAATGTGACCAAGGAGTTGATCACGGGATGATGTGTTACGGAACGAGTAAAGTGACTTGCCGGTAATGAGATTGAACAAGGTATTGGATACCGACGATCGAATCTCGGGCAAGTAAAATACCGCTAGACAAAGGGAATTGTATACGGGATCGATTGAGTCCTTGACATCGTGGTTCATCCAATGAGATCATCATGGAACATGTGGGAGCCAACATGGGTATCCAGATCCCGCTGTTGGTTATTGACTGGAGAACGTCTCGGTCATGTCTGCATGTCTCCCGAACCCGTAGGGTCTACACACTTAAGGTTCGATGACGCTAGGGTTATAAAGGAAGCTTGTATGTGGTTACCGAATGTTGTTCGGAGTCCCGGATGAGATCCCGGACGTCACGAGGAGTTCCGGAATGGTCCGGAGGTAAAGATTTATATATAGGAAGTCCTATTTCGGCCATCGGGACAAGTTTCGGGGTCATCGGTATTGTACCGGGACCACCGGAAGGGTCCCGGGGGCCCACCGGGTGGGGCCACCTGCCCCGGGGGGCCACATGGGCTGTAGGGGGTGCACCTTGGCCTACATGGGCCAAGGGCACCAGCCCCAAGAGGCCCATGCGCCT
>NW_021197575.1:0-1261 GCF_002162155.2 Triticum dicoccoides
AGCTCCTAGGAATGCTCCTTCGTCGTTCCTGAAGACCACGCCCACTGCCCCTTTCTCCCCCATCTTCGTGCACGCCCCGTCAACATTAGCCTTGACCCATCCTGCATCCGGAGTGCTCCATCGCTGCTATTGGACCACAACAGGGACTTTGCTTGCCTTGCCATGGATTGTCTGCCATTCCTCCATGAGCCTTCGCACCCTTGCTGCTATATCTGCTGCCTCTTCTATCTTCTTTCCCTCCCGAGTATTATTCCGTGCCATCCATAAGGCGTAAAGGCTCTGCACCATGATCGCTCTCTCATCTTCTGTTGCTTCCGCAAACCAGCTCAGAAGCCAGTGAGCTAATGCACTCTGAGAGTAGATCATCTCCGGCGGGATCGCCACCGGCACTCCCATTTCCGAGTGCATGATTTTCCAAAACATTGCGGAATGAGGGCATCTCCAAAACCGGTGCAAGTTCGTTTCCTCTCTTCCACAAGCCGCACAAAATACCCCCGGTTTAATCCTTCTTCTATGTAGTTCCGAACCTACAGCAAGCCCATTCCATAAAAGCCTCCAGGTATGAACCTTGACTCTGCCCGGAGCCACCGTGTCCCACAAGTTCATCCAGGCTTTATGATTCGCCACCGACGAAGACGAGCCCGGCGAGCCCCTGCGAGCCCTCTTCTTCTCCATGCAAAGGTGGTAGGCCGACCTGACTGTAAAGACTCCGTTCTTCATATAGTTCCATGCCAGATAGTCTTGTACCATCGGCCCTCCCACTGGAATTTGTATTATCTCGGATGCTTCATGTGGCGGAAACATATTTTGCACCTTTACTTGATCCCAACCAGTGCTGGACTCATTTAGTAAGTGCATTACCTTCGTCATACCAGGAACAAAAACCTGGCCCAGTGGCTTCAGGCTTCCTTTGCGAGGGATCCAATTGTCATGGTGAATACCAACTTGGGAGCCATCACCAATACGCCACACCAGCCCCTCCAAAAGAAGATCTCGGCCGTGCAATATGCTTCTAAACATGAAGGAACCCCCACCCGGGCAAGTTGCATTACGAATGGATCCTTCTGAGTAATACCTCACCTTAAGCACCCTTGCACATAAAGAGTTAGGCTCCTGCAATAATCTCCAAGCTTGCTTAGCCAACAAAGCTTGATTAAACGCTTCCGGATCCCTAAACCCCAATCCTCCTTCACTTTTTCCGGTGCACATTTTGTCCCAGGCTATCCAATGTACTCTTTTTTCACCATTTGCTTCTCCCCAC
>NW_021197576.1:0-1359 GCF_002162155.2 Triticum dicoccoides
TGTGAACTCCGAGCAACGTTGGGTTGCATACAAGGAGACGGTTGCGGAATCTCTAGACAAGGCTCTTGAGTTATTTGCCTCCAAGAAGGTTGAGTCTACTTTGAATTTAGACTTGAACCGGAACCCCTCCCCGTTGGTTGCTAGCACTCCCCCACCCATGAACCAAGATCAAATGAGTGAACCTCAATTCACGCAAGAAGATTGGCCAACATTGAGCCCGACTCCAAACAACCAAAATGAAGGTTTTGAAGAGGAGAATGATGAGTACGAGGAGGATGACAACGAAGTTGACCTCCATGACAACAATGTGGGTGATCTCGACCAATATCATGTGCAAGAGACAATGGACCAATCCATCCCTTTTTCCCGTGCATATGCATCGGACTCGGATGACGATGGTCCTGATGAAGAAGTTGATGAGGAGGGGTTCACACCGAAGGAGACCGAAGCATTCAAGAAGGTATTCGGGCGGGATCACAAGACACCATTGTTCAAGGATCTTAGTCTCACGGATGAAGCCGTTGTGGATGGTGGAAAATGCATATCTCTTGGAGCTAGGCCAAGTTCTCACCGTGATTTGGAAGACGGCAAGAACGGGATATATCCCGGTTGTGAGTTTCAATCCTTCTTGGAATTGAAGATGTGGCTCGACAACTACTCGGTTACACATTATCGTCCACATAAAGTGGCCAACTCGGACGTGAATGTGCGTTACACGGTCAAATGTGAAGTGCCAACATGTCCATGGATTGTGCGTGCAAGGCCATGGAAAGGAGGTCCCACTTGGCGCATAGTGAGTTGTCTACCAACTCACATGTGCCGGCACAAGAATGCGGATGGCAAGCTTGTGTACCAACAACACAGACAACTCACGTCCGAGTTCATTGCTTACAGGTTGTCCAACCAAATATCCACACTTCCAACAATGAGCATCAAGAGTGTCATTGACCTTGTGAAAGCCATCTTTCATTACAAGGTGAAGTACGGCAAGGCATGGAAGGCGAAGCAAGCCGCATTCAAGATGTTGTATGGCAATTGGGAGGAAGCATACAACCGACTCCCTAGGTTGTTGTTAGCTATGGCCGCCACAAACCCAGGCATGGTTCACGTGGTTGAGCCTCATGGGCACCAAACATTGATTCATAACGGGAGGACCGTCCGAGTATTTGGCCGTGCATTTTGGGCCTTTGAGCAATGCGTGAGGGCTTTTGAGCATTGTCGGCCCGTCATCGCCATTGATGGCACGTTCTTGACCGGACAATACAAGGGCACTTTATTGGTTGCAATAGCAAGTGATGCCAATAACCGGGTGTTGCCTTTGGCTTTCGCTTTGGTTGAGGTGGAGAACAATGATAACTG
>NW_021197577.1:0-2584 GCF_002162155.2 Triticum dicoccoides
AAACAGCGTTAGTCCGGGTTAGTTCCATTCAAATCATGCAAGTTAGAGTCTAAAACAAGGGCAAAAGTGTTTGGAAAAGTAGATACGACGAAGACGTGTCAACTCCCCCAAGCTTAAACCTTTGCTTGTCCTCAAGAAATTTAGTTGACAAACTGAAAGTGATAAAGAAAAACTTTTACAAACTCTGTTTGCTCTTGTTGTTGTAAATATGTAAAGCCAGCATTCAAGTTTTCAGCAAAGACTATAACTAACCACATTCACAATAACGCTTAGGTCTCAAGTTTACTCATATCAATAGCATAATCAACTAGCAAGCAATAATAATAAATCTCGGATGACAACACTTTCTCAAAACAATCATAATATAATATAACAAGGTGGTATCTCGCTAGCTCTTTCTGAGACCGCAAAACATAAATGCAGAGCACCTTTAAAGACCAAGGACTGACTAGACATTGTAATTCATGGTAAAAGAGATCCAGTCAAGTCATACTCCATGTAAATTAATAGTAATGAATGCAAATGACAGGAGTGCTCTCCAACTGGTGATTTTTAATAAGAGGATGATGACTCAGCATAAAAGTAAATAGATAGGCCCTTCGCAGAGGGAAGCAGGGATTTGTAGAGGTGCCAGAGCTCGGTTTTGAAATAGAGATGAATAATATTTTGAGCGGTATACTTTCATTGTCTACATAACAACCAAGAGATGGCGGTATCTTCCATGCTACACACATTATAGGCGGTTCCCAAATAGAATGGTAAAGTTTATACTCCCCCTTCCACCAACAAGCATCAATCCATGGCTTGCTCGAAACAACGGGTGCCTCCAACTAACAAGAGTCCCACGGGGAGTTTTGTTCTCAATTATGTTGATTTAGTTTGCATAAAGCATGGGACTGGGCATCCCGATGACCAGCCATTTATCTCGTGAGTAAGGAGCGGAGTCCACTCCTCTTGAGAATAACCCGCCTAACATGGAAGATACGGACAACCCTAGTTGATACATGAGCTACTCGAGCATACAAAACAGGATATGTATATGCAGTAACCCGAATGTTGTTCGGAGTCTTGGATGAGATCCCGGACGTCACTAGGAGTTCCGGAATGGTCCGGAGGTAAAGAATTATATATAGGAAGTGCTATTTCGGCCATTGGGACAAGTTTTGGGGTTATCGGTATTGTACCGGGACCACCGGAAGGGTCCCGGGGGCCCACCGGGTGGGGCCACCTGCCCCGGGGGGCCACATGGGCTGTAGGGGGTGCGCCTTGGCCTACATGGGCCAAGGGCACCAGCCCCAATAGGCCCATGCGCCTAGGGTTTCCAAAGGGGAGGAGTCCCACTAGTGGAAGGCACCCCTAGGTGCCTTGGGGGGAGGGAAACCTCCCTTGGCCGCCGCCCCACCCTAGGAGATTGGATCTCCTAGGGCCGGCGCCCCCTAGGCCCTCCTATATGTAGTGGGGGAAGGAGGGCTTTCATCCCACGCCTTTGGTTGCCTCTCTCTCCCTCTCCAACACCTCCGCCTCCTCCATAGTGCTTGGCGAAGCCCTGCCGGAGTACTGCAGCTCCATCAACACCACGCCGTCGTGCTGCTGCTGGTGCCATCTCCCTCAAGCTCTCCTTCCCCCTTGCTGGATCAAGAAGGAGGAGACGTGGCTGTTCCGTACGTGTGTTGAACGCGGAGGTGCCATCCGTTCGGTGCTAGGATCTCCGGTGATTTGGATCACGTCGTGTACGACTACCTCATCCCCGTTCTTTGAACGCTTCCGCTCACGATCTACAAGGTACGTAGATGCATCTAATCACTCGTTGCTTGATGAACTCATAGATGGATCTTGGTGAAACCGTAGGAAAATTTTTGTTTTCTGCAACGTTCCCCAACAGTGGCATCATGAGCTAGGTCTATGCGTAGTTCTTCTTGCGCGAGTAGAACACAGTTTGTTGTGGGCGTAGATGTTGTCAACTTTCTTGCCGTTACTAGTCTTATCTTGCTTCAACGGTATTGTGGGATGAAGCGGCCTGGACCAACCTTACACGTACGCTTACGTGAGACCGGTTCCACCGACTAACATGCACAAGTTGCATAAGGTGGCTGGCGGGTGTCTGTCTCTCCTACTTCAGTTGGAGCGGATTTGATGAACAGGGTCCTTATGAAGGGTAAATAGAAGTTGACAAATCACGTTGTGGCTTTCACGTAGGTAAGAAAACGTTCTTGCTAGAACCCTACTTCAGCCACGTAAAACTTGCAACAACAATTAGAGGACGTCTAACTTGTTTTTGCAGCAAGTGCTTTGTGATATGATATGGCCAAAGTTGTGATGAATGATGAATGATCTATATGTGATGTATGAGATGTTCATGCTATTGTAATAGGAATCACGACTTGCATGTCGATGAGTATGACAACCGGCAGGAGCCATAGGAGTTGTCTTTATTTTTTGTATGACCTACGTGTCATTGAGAAACGCCATGTAAATTACTTTACTTTATTGCTAAACGCGTTAGCCATAGTAGTAGAAGTAATAGTTGGCGAGCAACTTCATGGAGACACGATGATGGAGATCATGATGATGGAGATCATGGTGT
>NW_021197578.1:0-1671 GCF_002162155.2 Triticum dicoccoides
CGCCCACGGGGGCGGCGCAAGGGGGACGAGGGCGCGATGGTGAGGGTGAGTCAGATCAAGCTCTAGGCTATAATGAAATAGAGTCTGGTTTAATGCTTAGTTATCCTAATGGCTCCCATCCGCTAGATTACAAAAAAAATCCATTATCCCGACCTTCGAGTGAGCATAATCATTTTTTCTCGGCCGCCTGCTATTCTCAGGATCCTAGTGATCCTGGTCCAATGCAACCGAAGGACGCCAGTGAAATCCTACCTTGGCTAGTACTGGCATCGTGATTGAACACTTTGCGTATGACCCTTTTATGCCCGGCCCGCATACAATTTCTGATCCAACATTCCTTTTTCAAGTAGCAATTTCAAAAAACTTTGGTCTTGATTGAACACTTTAAAAATCATTGTCCTTCTCAGACATAGATTTGAAAAGTAGCATTGCAAAAGCAAAGGCGTTTGAAAAAAAATCAGTTATTCAGTCAATTTTTTAATAGTGGTCAATCACCTTTTGTTAATTTTAATCATTTATGTGAAACTCTGGTGGTAACATTATTGAAATTGCAATCACTTGTCAAAGTTTCACTTCTCTTTTGCGTTAATTATTAGTTTTGTGTTAGTTGTAATTGACCTTTTTGCACGATTGTGCTTTTATTTTGTACAATCGCGATTTTATTTTGCTCAATTGCCCAAAACAAAGCGCATACACTGCTAACCATAGAGTGAATGAAACTATTCGCAAAAAAATTGAACGAAAACTTGAAATATTCAGGCGCCAGAGTTTTAGCAAATTTCCTACTTCGACAATACTTTGCCATAAATTTCATAACAACAAATACTAATATGAATTTTATTTCATATTATGAACGCGGGGGGGGGGGGGCTCCAGTCCCCATGCAGCTCCATTATTACTACGAGTAGTTGTTTTCTGAATCACAGAAGCTTACTACTGCCAACACGTAAATTCAAGCCTCCGGCTCCATCGCCAGGGCCTGATCTTCAGCAGTCTGACGATGTAACCAAGCTGAGGAGCAGGACGATGTAACCAGGGCCGGCCAGTCTCCCTTCCTTTAAGCCTTGTATCTTGGTTTCCAATTGTCATTTAGTATAGGCATACTACTAGTGGCGTATAGATGCTAATTAACTGCCCAGATCATGCTATCAATTGAATGCGTAGTCGAAGCAATATTTAGCCAATGCAGTACATGCAAAGTAGGAACTAAGAAGAGAACTGCGACTTGTCCCCCCGCCCTCGCGTCGAGAAAAAAGAATGGTACCAAACTGATTCAGTGGAGAGGGCGATCTGATATGGTCTCACCTTTCTAGCTAGCCATCATGCACTTTCTCCTTTCCTCGATCTGCCATTTGTCGTTGGCGTGCTTCTTCTTCCTTGTTTCCATCTCCAGAACCAGATGCAACTGCTGCTACTTCTGCTTGTTCCTCCTCTTCAGCCATTGTGTGAACTGAAGTCCAAACAGATGAAATTAACATGGAATCAATAGGAGGAAACAAATAAACCAAATATAAATAGAACACTAAGAGTTGTGTTGATTTAACACACTAAGAGTAATGTTATTTTACCTCCAGATCCGATCAAGTGCTGGGACAGTGCATTCCTCACCATGACAGCATCCTCATCTGCTAACTTCCATGCTTTCCCGAAATAAATGTCCTCCTGACCACT
>NW_021197579.1:0-972 GCF_002162155.2 Triticum dicoccoides
TAGTCCACGAAACGGGCCAGAATCGGCCAAAACTGCGAGTGTTGATGACCGACACATAAATGCACCCCGGTGTTCGTCAATCGTGGAAATCACTCCAGGACCCCAAAACTGAGTAATAGTCCACGAAACGGGCCAGAATCGGCCAAAACTGCGATTGTTGATGACCGACACGTAAGCGCACCTTGGGGTTCAACAACCATGGAAATCGCTTTGGGACCCCAAAACGGTGAGTAATAGTGCACGAAACAGGTCAGAATCGACAAAAACCGCGAGTGTTGATGACCGACACGTAAACGCATCCCGGGGTTCGTCAATCATGGAAATCACTCCGGGACCCCACAACAGTAAGTAATAGTCCAAGAAACGGGCCAAAATCGGCAAAATCTGCGAGTGTTGATGACCGACACGTAAGTACACCTTGGGGTTAAACAACTATGGAAATCGCTTCGGGCCCAAAACCAGTGAGTAATAGCCAAGTAAACGGGTTAGAATTGGCCAAAACTATGAGTGTTGACGACGGACACGTAAATGCACCCCCGGGATCGCCAATCGTGGAAATCGCTTTGGGACCCCATAGCGCTAAGTAATAGTGCATGAAACGGACCAGAATTGGCCAAAATTGTGAGTGTTGATGACAGACACGTAAACGCGCCCTGGGTTCGTCAATCATGGAAATCACTTTGGGACCCCAAAACTGAGTAATAGTCCAAGAAACGGGCCAAAATCGGCCTAATCTGCGAGTCTTGACGACCAACATATATTCACACCTTGGGGTTCGACAACCATGGAAATCGATTTGGGACCGCAAAATGGTGAGTAATAGTCCATGAAAGAGCCCAGAATCGGACAAACCTAGGATTATTGATGAACGATACATAAACGCACCTCGAGGTTCGCCAATCATGGAAATCACTTAGGGACCCCAAATCAATGAGTAATAGTCCATCAAACGGGCCAGAATCGGCCCAAACT
>NW_021197580.1:0-1059 GCF_002162155.2 Triticum dicoccoides
CGGAGTTCGTAATTGAGTATCCATCCTACTCATGCGAAGTCTTTGCCTTCTTTACCCAATGATTTCAACCGGTGTTTTCTCTTCAAGATATTCGTCGATTTCCCCTTCCAAGTTGCCTTTGTTTTTCTGCCCTCCCACCCCTTTTCTTCCCGGAGTCTGACTCTCTCTCGACCATCTATTTCACTCGTGCGGAGGTTCTTCAGTCTTCCCTCAATCTTTTCAACCGGTGAATTCTCGTCTCGTTTGACATTCTTCATCTCTTTTTCTTTTCCGGTGGATTCAATTCAAGTTTTCGGTAGATCATATCCTTTTTCCTCGAAGTGTTTTCCCTGCCCGTTTGCATCTCGCCATTCAATCTTCCCAGAGTTTGTAAGACATCTCAGGAGATTTGTCTGTGTTCCAATTAATTCGAGGTTGTCACCTCATTCAAATATTTCAATTGTTCCGGTGCATCATCTATCTGCTGAACATCCCTTTCCAACGGTGTTATCTCTTTCAGTGGGCCCTAACACACAGGTCTTTTCCCAGGATCTTACCTGACTCTTCTAATTCCCCGGAGTTATTCTCAAATTCTTTTCAAAGTGTGACGTAAAAATGAATTCCATCAGTCACATGCCTTTCCAAGATCAATTTCTAATCATTGCATTGTTGGCTCAACCTCTTCGCTTGTCATTCTCCCGGAGTATCTCAGTAATTTTGGTGGTGTTTCTCGTCGTCATTTGAAGACCGAAGAAGAGTTCCTCTTAAATCTTGTTCATTCTTTCGAAGTTTCGTGGTTCTAGCTTCATATCATCCTCTCGAATTATTTCAGTTTGTCAGATATTCTTTCTTACCTATCCGGAGTATGTCAGGAGTTGTTTTTCCATTTCTTTTCATCGGAGGCCATCATTCCAGGAGAATTCTTCATCCTCACATTTCAGCTACCGTTATCCAATTATCCCGGTGCTTCATTCAAGCGTCCTTTAATCAGCTCATGATCTCTTTGTTCTTTTGCATATAAATCCCCTCTAGCATATTTGTTCTTCTAATTCTTCCTGGTGATTCTTTCTCTTTCATCAG
>NW_021197581.1:0-1129 GCF_002162155.2 Triticum dicoccoides
TTTTGGGGTCCCAAAGCGATTTCCATGGTTGTCAAACTCCAAGGTGCGCTTACGTGTCGGTCATCAAGAATCACAGTTTGGGCCGATTCTGGCCCGTTTCTTGAACTATTACTCTATTTTGGGGTCTCAGAGTCATTTCCACGATTGACGAACCCCAGGGTGCGTTTACGTGCCGGTCATCAGCACTCACATATTTGGCCGATTCTAGTCCATTTTGTTCACTATTACTTAGCGTTTTGGGGACCGAGAGCAATTTCCATGATTGATGAACCCGGGGTTGGTCTATGTGTCCGTCGTCAACACTGACAGTTTTGCCAATTCTGATAAGTTTCGTGGACTATTACTCACCGTTTTGGGGTCCTGAAGCGATTTCCATAGTTGTTGAACTCCAACGTGCGCTTACGTGTCGGTCATCAACAATCACAGTTTGGGCCGATTCTGGCCCGTTTCTTGAACTATTACTCTATTTTGGGGCCTCGTAGTCATTTCCATGATAGACGAACCCAGGGTGCATTTACGTGTCGGTCATCAACACTCACATATTTGGCCGAATCGTGTCCTTTTCGTGCACTATTACTCAACGTTTTGGGGACCTAGAGGGGTTTCCACGATTGATGAACCCCGTGGTGCGTTTATGTGTCTGTCGTCAACACTCACAGTTTTGTCCAATTCTGACCTGTTTCATGGACTTTTACTCACCATTTTTGGGTCCCGAAGCGATTTCCATAGTTGTTAAACCCCAAGGTGTGCTTACGTGTTGGTCATCAACACTCGCAGTTTTGGCCGATTCTGGCCCGTTTCATGGACTATTACTCACCGTTTCGGGGTCCCAAAGCGATTTCCATGGTTGTCGAACTCTAAGGTGCGCTTACGTGTCGGTCATCAACAATCACAGTTTGGGCCGATTCTGGCCCATTTCTTGGACTATTACTCTATTTTGGGGTCTCGGGGTCATTTCCACGATTGACGAACCCCGGGGTGCGTTTACGTGTCGGTCATCAACACTCACATATTCGGTCGATTCTACTCCGTTTCGTGCACTATTACTCAGCGTTTTGGGGACCCAGACCGATTTCCACGATTGATGAACCCCGTGTGCGTTTATGTGTCCGTCGTCAATACTCAGAGT
>NW_021197582.1:0-1333 GCF_002162155.2 Triticum dicoccoides
CACGTGATGATCGGACACGGGCCAGTCGACTCGGATCGTGTAACACTTAGATGACTAAAGGGATGTCTAATCTAAGTGGGAGTTCATAATTTGATTAGAACTTTATTATCATGAACTTAGTCTAAAACCTTTGCAAATATGTCTTGTAGATCAATGGCCAACGCTAATGTCAACATGAACTTCAACGCGTTCCTAGAGAAAACCAAGCTGAAAGATGATGGCAGCAACTATACGGACTGGGTCCGGAACCTGAGGATCATCCTCATAGCTGCCAGGAAACAATATGTCCTAGAAGGACCGCTAGGTGACGCTCCCGTCCCAGAGAACCAAGACATTATGAATGCTTGGCAGTCTCGCGCTGATGATTACTCCCTCGTTCAGTGCGGCATGCTTTACAGCTTAGAACCGGGGCTCCAAAAGCGTTTTGAGCATCACGGAGCATATGAGATGTTCGAAGAGCTTAAACTAGTTTTTCAAGCTCATGCCCGGGTCGAGAGATATGATGTCTCCGACAAGTTCTACAGTTGTAAGATGGAGGAGAACGGTTCTGTCAGAGAGCACATCCTGAAGATGTCTGGGTTGCACAACCGTATGACCCAGCTGAACATTAACCTCCCAGATGAGGCGGTCATTGACAGAATCCTCCAGTCGCTCCCACCAAGCTACAAGAGCTTTGTGATGAACTACAACATGCAGGGAATGGAAAAGACCATTCCTGAAGTGTTCTCGATGCTGAAGTCAGCAGAGGCTGAAATCAAGAAAGAACATCAAGTGTTGATGGTCAATAAGACCACTAAGTTCAAGAAGGGCAAGGGTAAGAAGAACTTCAAGAAGGACGGCAAAGATGTTGCCGCGCCTGGTAAGCCAGTTACCGGGAAGAAGTCAAAGAATGGGCCCAAGCCTGAGACTGAGTGCTTTTATTGCAAGGGGAAGGGTCACTGGAAGCGGAACTGCCCCAAATACTTAGCGGATAAGAAGGCCGGCAACACCAAAGGTATATTTGATATACATGTGATTGATGTGTACCTTACCAGTACTCGTAGTAACTCCTGGGTATTTGATACCGGTGCCGTTGCTCATATTTGTAACTCACAGCAGGAGCTGCGGAATAAACGGAGACTGGCGAAGGACGAGGTGACGATGCGCGTCGGGAATGGTTCCAGAGTCGATGTGATCGCCGTCGGCACGCTGCCTCTACATTTACCTACGGGATTAGTTTTGAACCTTAATAATTGTTATTTAGTGCCAAGTTTGAGCATGAACATTGTATCTGGATCTCGTTTAATACGAGATGGCTACTCATTTAAGTCTGAGAATAATGGTTGTTCGATTT
>NW_021197583.1:0-812 GCF_002162155.2 Triticum dicoccoides
GGGGGGGGGGCTGATGGACATGGCCAGCGAGGGCAGAGCCGCCAGGGCGACAATGGCGGCCACATGGGTGGCCGTGACTGCAAAGCTGGTTATGCTGGCAATGGCCGGCAAGGTGGAGGGGGCAACGCCAGCAACAACAGTGGAGGAGGTGGGCGTCGCAAGTGCTGGCGTCCCGGGTGCCAAATCTGCAAGTGATGGGAGGTGCTAGGAACGAGTAGTTGCTCTGATACCAAGTTAAACACAGGGTTTAGGGTTTTGCATGGATGGCTAACATCCAGCCTCACGTCTCTTTATATAGATGATCATAATACAATTACATACGTGTACATGTACAATATGACAGACCCTATTTTACACTCCGGACAAGAAATTGCCAGCTTGCAATAATCAACAAAGAGCAAATTACATGTAGCATGTAACCAACGACAGAGGTGACAAGGGCTCGACTCAAGACTCCGGAGTAAACATTTACTACCCCATAAGAGTTGAGTAAAGGGTGCCCAATTGAGTAAAATGATGCCCCAACCGGCCAGATCGTCTCAACTTGTTGTGCAAAAACACTACGAGGCTTTACAGGTCGTTACAGGCTCCTTCCAAACTTAACACCCCCCCCCCTCCCCTGAATTTTATGGGGGTGGCCCCCCTCCCCAACTAACACTCAATCAAAAACTGCCACATAAAATCAATCCTGTAAAAACCTGTATGTGTAGCATTGTTGCTTGTTGTGTGTCTCAGGCATGGTCCCAAATCAATTGCATGTGTCTCAACTGCATAGCGTGTCTCAGCTGCTTCGTGTTTGTCAAGTGCATCGT
>NW_021197584.1:0-3270 GCF_002162155.2 Triticum dicoccoides
ATTCTCTCTTTTTGGATCTCAATACCATGTTCTCCCCCTCTCTTTTGGAGATCTATTCGATGTAAACTCTTTTTGCGGTGTGTTTGTCAAGATCCGATGAATTGTGGGTTTATGATCAAGTTTATCTATGAGAAATATTTGAATCTCATCTGAATTCTTTTATGTATGATTGCGTTATCTTTGCAAGTCTCTTCGAATTAGCAGTTTGGTTTGGCCTACTAGATTGATCTTTCTTGCCATGGGAGAAGTGCTTAGCTTTGGGTTCAATCTTGCGGTGTCCTTACCCAGTGACAGCAGGAGTTGCAAGGAACGTATTGTATTGTTGCCATCGAGGATAAAAAGATGGGGTTTAAATCATATTGCTTGAGTTTATCCCTCTACATCATGTCATCTTTCTTAACGCGTTACTCTGTTCTTAGGAACTTAATACTCTAGATGCATGCTGGATAGCGGTCGATGTGTGGAGTAATAGTAGTAGATGCAGGCAGGAGTCGGTCTACTTTTTGCGGACGTGATGCCTATATACATGATCATGCCTAGATAATCTCATAATTATTCGCTTTTCTATCAATTGCTCGACAGTAATTTGTTCACCCATCGTAATACTTATGCTATCTTGAGAGAAGCCACTAGTGAAACCTATGGCCCCCTGAGTCTATCTTTTATCATATAAGTTTTCAATATACTTTTATTTGCATCTTTACTTTTCCAATCTATATTATAAAATACCAAAAATATATTTATCTTATCATACTATCTCTATCAGATCTCACTTTTGCAAGTGGCCATGAAGGGATTGACAACCCCTTTATTGCGTTGGTTGCGAGTTCTTTGTTTGTTCGTGTAGGTGCGTGCGACTTTTGAGGAGCCTCCTACTGGATTGATACCTTGGTTCTAAAAAACTGAGGGAAATACTTACGCTACTATTGCTGCATCACCCTTTCCTCTTCAAGGAAAACCAACGCAAGCTCAAGACGTAGCAAGAAGGATTTCTGGCGCCGTTGCCGGGGAGGTCTTCGCTCAAGTCAAGACATACCAAGTACTCATCACAAACTCATCTCCCTCGCATTTACATTATTTGCCATTTGCCTCTCGTTTTCCTCTCCCCCACTTCACCCTTGTCGTTTTATTTGCCCTCTCTTTCCCAATCATCTCCTCTCTCTTTCGCTTGCCTTTTTCTTTTTGCTTGTGTGTTGGATTACTTGTTGCCATGGCGCAAGATAATACCAAATTGTGTGATTTCTCCAATACCAATAATGATGATTTCCTTAGTACTCCGATTGCTCCTCTTAATGATGTTGAGTCTTGTGAAATCAATACTGCTTTTCTGAATCTTGTTATGAAAGATCAATTCGCCGACCTTCCTAGTGAAGATGCCGCTACTCATCTAAACAACTTTGTTGATTTGTGTGATATGCAAAAGAAGAAAGATACGGATAATGATATTGTTAGATTGAGGTTATTTTCATTTTCACTTAGAGATCGTGCTAAATTTTGGTTTTCGTCTTTGCCTAAAAATAGTATTGATTCTTGGAACAAGTGCAAAGATGCTTTTATCTCTAAGTATTTTCCTCCCGCTAAGATTATCACTCTTAGGAACGATATTATGAATTTTAAACAACTTGATCATGAGCATGTTTCCCAATCTTGGGAAAGAATGAAATTGATGATTCACAATTACCCTACTCATGGTTTGAATTTATGGAGGATCATACAAAAATTTTATGCCAATTTGAACTTCGCTTCTAGAAATCTTTTAGATTCGGCCGCGGGAGGCACGTTTATGGAAATCACTTTAGGAGATGCTACAAAACATCTTGATAATATTATGGCTAATTATTCTCAATGGCACACCGAAAGATCTTCTAGTAAAAAAGTGCATGCTATAGAAGAAATCAATGTTTTGAGTGGAAAGATGGACGAACTTATGAAATTGTTTGCTACTAAGAATGCTCCTCTTGATACCAATGATATGCCTTTGTCTACTTTGATTGAGAATAATAATGAATCTATGGATGTGAATTTTGTTGGTAGGAATAGTTTCGGAAACAATGCTTATAGAGGAAATTTTAATCCTAGACCGTTCCCTAGCAATTCCTCTAATAATTATGGAAATTCCTATAATAATTCTTATGGTAATTTTAATAAGATGCCCTCTAATTTTGAGAATAGTGTGAAAGAATTTATGATGTCTCAAAAGAATTTTAATGCTTTGCTTGAAGAAAAATTGCTCAAAGTTGATGATTGGGCTAGGAACGTTGATAGACTTTCGCTTGATGTTGATTCTCTTAAACTTAGATCTACTCCTCCTAAGCATGATATCAATGATTCTCTCAAAGCCATGAGAATTTCCATTGATGAGTGCAAGGAAAGAACCGCTAGATTGCGTGCTAAGAAAGATTGCTTTGTAAAGGCGTGTTCTTCTAGTTTCAATGAAAATGATGATGAAGATCTTAAAGTTAGTGATGTGTCTCCTATTAGATCTTTTTTTTGCAACATGAATATTGATAATAATGGGACTGGAGATGAGTCAACTTTAGTTAGAAGGCGTCCCAATAATTCGGAGTTTTTAGATCTTGATGCTAAATTTGGTAAAAGTGGGATTGGAGAGGTCATGACTTTAAATAGCATTGAACCCACTATCTCGGATTTCAAGGAATTTGATTATGATAATTGTTCTTTAGAAGGTTGTATTTCCTTGTTGCAATCCGTTGTTAATTCTCCTCATGCTTATAGTCAAAATAAAGCTTTTACCAAACATATCGTTGATGCTTTGATGCAATTTTATGATGAAAAACTTAATTTGGAAGTTTCCATACCTAGAAAACTTAATGATGAGTGGGAACCTACTATAAGGATTAAAATTAAAGATCATGAGTGTTATGCTTTATGTGATTTGGGTGCTAGTATTTCCACGATTCTGAAAACTTTATGTGATATTCTAGATTTCCATGATCTTGATGATTGCACTTTAAATTTGCACCTTGCGGATTCCACCATTAAAAAGACAATGGGAAGGATCAATGATGTTCTCATTGTTGCAATAGAAATTTGGTGCCCGTAGATTTTATCGTTCTTGATATAGATTGCAATCTTTCTTGCCCTATTATTCTTGGTAGACCTTTCCTTAGAACGATTGGCGCGATTATTGATATGAAGGAAGGGAATATTAGATTCTAATTTCCATTAAGAAAAGGCATGGAGCACTTTCCAAGAAAGAAAGTAAAATTACCTTATGAATCTATCATGCGAGCTACTTATGAATTAAGC
>NW_021197585.1:0-2856 GCF_002162155.2 Triticum dicoccoides
GTAGTGGCCAGTAACTCCAACACTAAACCAAGACAGGATGTGTCACTATCCTGAACCTTATCTGCTTTACTTCCTTTACCGTGGCTTAATAAGGCCTCTTCCCCAATATTCTGTTAGCATTCTAAAAGAAGAAACAAGCAGACACATAACAAGTTTAGCATGTACTAGTATATGAAACTCATTTCGGTGAACCAGTTCATTAGTAAGGTGGACAGGATTAAACTACCAAGTCTTCTATTGCCAAGTACTAGTACATAATAAAAGCATCAAACAAACATATATCTATGTCCTATGGTAGCAATGGAATCTTTAAATTAGAATAGTTGTTCTTCAGGTTTAGGCACTTGTTCTACATGAATAGAGTACAGTGAGATGCAAGAATATAATACTTAAAAATAGAAAATGAGCTCATAGACCTTACCACATTCTTGGTTCGGGACCAGTACAGAACAAGGCGTTCCCAGTCATCGTCCAGTAAATGTGTCTCAGGAGAACGTAAGGGAATTTGATGAGTTTCTTTGCCGGTGAAGTACGTTTTCTTCAGGTAATTCCGATACTTCCACCAAGCATTCTTGAAGATAGCATAGGTATTAGCATAGGTTACCTCATCCTGAGTTTCCAAATCGGTCCTTCTCTATAGAGAAAAATGGGAAAATTTGCTGTATTATAACCATCATGGAGGTAAGATGTATGGGACGAAGCAAAGTAATTGCCATGAATAACATTACTTACACATAACTCCTGGACAAACACCTGCAACTGGCATTTTCCTTCATCTTCAGTATAATATTTCCAAGATGGGAAGATACGCACATATGATTTAACAACATCAAATGCGATAGATGCTAAACTATGACTAGCTGGTTGTGCTTCCTCCACAGGAATAGGCGTACTAACTGGTGGAGTTGGGGTTCGCCGTGATAGTACTGACCCTTTGGGCACTGGAGCTGCCTTACTAACTGCTTTTGTTTGGGAGCTCTGTGGTGGAGATGGTGTGGTGTCAACAGGAACTGGGTTACTATCGGCTGGGGTTGGGGTTAGATTGGGTGAAGCTGGTTCTCTGTCCAACGTAGTAGGGGTACAATCTGCGAGAGTTTGGGTTATCTGTGGTAGGGCTGGTAGACCATGTACAACTGGGGTGCTATCTCCACCAAGAGGTAGCATTGTTTTATTTGAAGACCGTGTTTTTAGTCCGCTAGATACTGGCATCACCCGCTCCAATTCAAATGGCTGATAAACAGGAAACGTAGTTGAATGTACAGACATTGTATGAGAGACAGATGCAATGGATAGTGTGAAAAAAAGAGGGCATGGAATAGTTGACATGTATATTGTTTAACTAGAACGGATAGCATGACATAATTTCACATACATGATGTCTATCTAAACTGGATAGCATAGCATAACATAATTCAAAGATATGATGAATAACTAAACAAGATCGCATGACATAATTCACCTACATGTTATCTAAGTAATCAGGATCGCATCATGTAATTCACATATGTGATTTATATGCTAAACAGAGGGCATTCGATATGATGTCTGAACTAAGAACATGGTGTTGAATATTGTGTATATGATGTCTAAACTATGCAATGCAAGACACCGTATGCATGATATGAGCAGTATAACTGTGCCAAGTTAGAGCATACACCTCAGTGGGGGAATAGGACTGGTCATCTGTCTCTGAATCCATCTCTGAGGAGCTATCGGGACCCAACAAGAGATCTGCTTCGACAGGTAGCAGTGTCTGCTCTGAAGGCCTTGTTTTCACTCCAGATTTTTCCATCTCCCACCCGAATGGCTGATTCACATGAAGAGTAGTTTAATGTACAAACATTGTCGACAAATGGAAATGTAATGAAGAAAAGGATGGGCAAGATATCATTCAAATATATGATGCCTGGTTAAACAGGATGGCATTGCACATTTCACATATATTATGGCTGGCTAAAAGACACGAGACTGCATAATTCCCATATATGATATAGAAACTAAACATGTGGCATTACAGAACATGTCTAAACTAAGCAGATGACATATATGATGTCAAAAGTAGGCACTACAAGGCAACATATGCATGATATGACTAACATCATCATGCCAAGGTAGAGCAAACACCTTGGGGGGTAAATAGGAGTGGTCAGCGGCGTCCGAATCCGCCTCAGAATAGATATCTTCCTCTGGATTACAATCTGGAGAGGGGTGGGGAGGGTTTGCCATTGAACCCACCATGGAGCGATGTGTGCATGACATTGTATTGCCGCGCAAAACTCTTCTCTTTTTCTCTACATGTTCAGCATGACTGTGTACAATATCTAACATGCATACGAAAAAATATGGTGAGATTATGTAAGGAGAGCATGCAGAAATTTAGATTGATGGTAACAACCAGTGGATCAATGTTTTTCCGTTGAACTAAAATAGCCCTAATGGATCGACGTGAATGTATAGTAATAAGTGATGCAACAAGTGTACAACCTCTTTGCCGCAGCCGTGTCGACCTCAGCATTATTGGGTTGGTCGCTGAAGCACTTGAGGCAGAGGTGGCTATCAGAGGTGTGGAGGAAGATCTGAGGAATCTGTAGACGGCATCCAGGGCACTGCTCTGTTGTCATGGATCATTCTGTCGTTGGAGCAGCTCCGGTGAGCCGTAAGACGTCAAGGCTGAAGCAGCACAAGACAGACATCGTCAATATCAAGTGGGATTCTAATAGTATCTCCAATAGATGATGTAAAATGGATGTAAAATTAACATCACCAAAAACCGCCTGACTACAATAGATGAGGTAAAAACTGTTGACTCTGAACTTAACTGTCGAAACTAAAATTTACTGTGGAATCTGAGTGCTA
>NW_021197586.1:0-2062 GCF_002162155.2 Triticum dicoccoides
CTGAAAAAATGGCCATCTTACCTTGTCATACGCTTTCTCAAAATCCACTTTGAAAACCACCCCATCTAGTTTTTTCGTGTGGATTTCATGGAGCATTTAATGCAGAACCACAACCCCTTCTAGGATGTTTCTGTCCGGCATGAAAGCAGTTTGACACGGCTGCACCACAGAATGCGCAATCTGCGTAAGCCTATTAGTCCCAACTTTGGTGAAGATTTTAAAGCTAACATTAAGAAGACAGATTGGCCTAAATTAGCTTGTAGTAACGTGCAGATGGCTACAAAATGGGAGTCACCCATTTCTAATTGGTAGGAAGAACCTCACTGTTGTCCAGCTGAAAAGTTTTATCAAGTAATAGTAAACGATAGAGAAAGCCATCAATTTATTCATGCTAGTCACAATTTTAGCCTGGACATCGAACCAGTAGGGACCAAGGAGTACCTTGTGTATGGTTATCTAGGAGAACAATATTGTGAGTATTAACAAGCCCTAGAAATACATCAATTTATTCATGCCAGTTGATATGTACTATACGTATCAAGAAATTTTTATTGTTTCATGCTATACTTATATCATAATGGCATAGTATTAGCATCAACTTTTATAGTTTTTCTTGATTAACCAATTAATTCAGTGCAAAGTGCCAGTTGTTGTTTTTTTGAATTTTCAGAAAAAATCAACTTTTTAGGGACCAAAAAATTAGGGAAAAAAATACTAAGTTTCATGAAGAAAGGAAGCCGAAGGGACCTAGACCCATTCCCCCCCTAGGCCACATGCCACAGGTCGGCACGAGCATCCAAGGGGGAGCATGGCCGCCATAGAGGTTGCCTCCATCGCATCTTTTTCAGCTGCCTTTATATACTCCCCAAAACCTCAGAAATATTAACAAATGATTTTTGCTCCGCCCACCTCTCTGCTCTGGGAAGATCCAATCTGGAGGCTTTTTCAGGTACTCTACCAAGGGGGAATTAATCACAAAGATCATTTACATGAACATTGCTGCCACTGTGTTCATGTGTGAGCAGTCCTTTGAGTACTATGGGAACATAACATTTTTTTCCATTATAATATGGCATCAGCCCACGTCCTAATAAGATGGCATCAGCCCACGTCCTAATAAGTTAGATGAAACACTTTTTTCTTATAATGGCAATGGTGGGTAATTATTTCACTTCAAAATAATATAATGGTTATAAAATATTAGCCTACTATTAAATAGACGATCGGATGTTTTTGATTTTTCAGAGATCTTCTAGCATTTTTATCTTTTTTCTGGTGAGCCCGTCAATTACTTTTAATATATAATAGATAGATAGTTAGTTGTTTTTTATTTTTGAGTTATTTTCTAGCATTTTTATCTTTTTCTGGTGAGCCCGTCAATTACTTTTAATACATAATAGATTAGGTTGTGTTGGATCCTTCCAGAAAAAGCCTTACACATATTATTTTATGGGCCACAAAAAACTAGGGCCCAAGATATACATGTGTAACCAATAAAAACACATCTTGAGCGGGAACTGGGCTTACCAAGGAGGCAGGTCGATGCTCCGAGTAACATATGTGTTATACCATGACTTACCAAATGTCCTAGTATTTTCTGGTTGCTCTTAGTATATCTTTCCTAGTTGGTATCTCAATTTCTAAGTTAAGCCCCAAAGCAAGGTCCATGTTATACTTGGATATTATGGATTAACGGACGACCACTTCTAGATTAGGTAGTTGCTAGTACAAGATATGGATGTAATCAATATGATCACTGATACATTAGGATGTAATCAATGTGATGAACAAAGGATTTGGACGCTATTAACAACCAAATAAATTTCACCACAATTATTTTGTATATTAGAGTAAAACTTAGTTGGGTTTAACTCCCGTTAACACTTCTAGATAAGGATATGGATGTGGTCAAATGGCAATCATTTAATATTTCTATTTTTAGAAGTTGTTAATAGTTCTATATATGGATGTGAATACTAACATCAGAAGAAATACATATCAGTGTTTGCAAAGAAGGATGTGGATGTTGAAATAGAGTTGTATAGGGATAGGACTAGTGTTT
>NW_021197587.1:0-1080 GCF_002162155.2 Triticum dicoccoides
AGTGATTTCTTTTTGCTTTTAGGTCACAAAAATTATAAACTTTCTGTTAGTGCCATTAGTTTTAAATTTTAAATAGTTTAAATTTGAATTTTTAAAAATTTGTGTGAATCACTAGTTTATGAATAACTTTACTATAAAATTAGAATTTTTTTCTTCTTTGCTATTTATTTTTTATTTATACTTACAATTAAATACTTATAGTTTGATTTTAGGTCACACAAATTATATTCTTTTTGCTATTGAAGAATATTATAGTTTTATTTTAGTTGATGATAACATAATATTTTAATTGATTGTTTTTATTTTCAGAAAAGTTTTGTAGTTCATTCTGTTTGCTATTAATTCATTCTTTGAGCTAAATGACTCTGAAATTGGAAAGCATTTCAAAATGAACTCTGAAAAGGTTGAAAGTTGGCATGGTATCATCATTTCACCCACATAGCATGTTCCAAAAAGTAGAGAGGGTTACGACAAAAACTTGATGCACTTCGTGTACAAAATGGACAATCACTTTCGAAGTATCAAAGTTTCGAACCATAAGACATGAAAGCATTTCAAATGAACTCTGAAAAAGTTGAAAGTTGGGATGGTATCATAATTTCACCCACATAGCATTTGCTTATTGCAGGAGAAAGTCTTCACTTTTTCTTCGCTTGTGTCATTTGCTTATTGCGCCGTAACCATGGATAATCTTCATTGTTTATCAGGATGCTTGGGTCAGCCTTGACATTGAAGGGAGGAATTTCATGAAACTTTTCATAATCTTCAGACATGTCTGTCTTGCCGTCCACTCCCAGGATGTCCCTTTTTCCTGAAAGAACTATGTGGCGCTTTGGCTCATCGTATGATGTATTCGCTTCCTTATCTTTTCTTTTTCTCGGTTTGGTAGACATGTCCTTCACATAGATAACCTGTGCCACATCATTGGCTAGGACGAACGGTTCGTCAGTGTACCCAAGATTTTTCAGATCCACTATTGTCATTCCGTACTGTGGGTCTACCTGTACCCCGCCGCCTAACAGATTGACCCATTTGCACTTAAACAAAGGGACCTTAAAATCAGGTCCGTAGTCAAGTTCC
>NW_021197588.1:0-1819 GCF_002162155.2 Triticum dicoccoides
AAGGAGCATGTGTCAACTTATCTTTCAATACCGTGAAGGCTTCTTCCTGTGCGGTACCCCAAAGAAAAGGCACATCTTTCTTTGTAAGCTCATTGAGAGGTGCAGCAATGGTGCTGAAATCTCTCACAAAACGCCTATAGAATCCAGCGAGGCCAAGAAAACTCCTCACTTGTGTGACCGTTTTGGGCTGCGGCCAACTCTCAATAGCTTCAATCTTGGCTTTATCAACTTCAATTCCCTGTGGAGTAACAACATAGCCAAGAAAAGATACTCGGTCGGTGCAAAAGGTGCACTTCCCAAGGTTACCGAACAAACGTGCATCACGTAGAGCAATAAAAACAGCACGTAAATGTTCCAAATGTTCTTCCAAAGATCTGCTATAAATCAATATGTCATCAAAGTAAACTACCACAAATCGTCCAATGAAAGCACGTAAAACTTCCTTCATTAATCTCATGAAAGTACTTGGTGCATTAGTTAACCCAAAAGGCATGACTAACCACTCATATAATCCAAACTTAGTTTTGAATGCTGTTTTCCATTCATCTCCCAATTTCATACGAATTTGATGGTATCCACTACGCAAATCAACTTTGGAGAATATTGTAGAGCCACTCAATTCATCAAGCATATCATCTAGCCTAGGAATAGGATGACGATAACGAATAGTAATATTATTAATGCCTCTACAATCAACACACATACGTGATGTACCATCCTTTTTCGGCACTAGAATAATAGGAACAGCACAAGGACTAGGGGATTCGCGTATATAACCTTTGTCGAGAAGCTCTTGTACTTGACGCATAATCTCCTTCGTCTCCTCTGGATTGGTACGGTATGGTGCACGGTTTGGCAGTGAAGCACCGGGAATTAAGTCAATCTGATGCTCAATCCCTCGAATAGGCGGTAATCCCGGTGGCACGTCTTGTGGAAATACGTCAGCGAACTCCTGCAAAATGTTAGTGACAGCAGGAGGCAAAGAGGAAGGCACGTCCTCGAATGAAAATAATGCCTCTTTGCACACAAAAGCATAGCAAACAGATTTGCTGAAATCTAGCTCATCAATATCAGATTTGGTGGCAAATAAACATGCACTTTTCAATTTAATTTCAGAAGCAACACTAGATGGTTTATTTTTAGGCTTCATTTGTTGCTCAAATTCTTTTGCCACAATCTGATTTTCACTCTTATTCGTCTCCTGTTTTGCTGTATTAGCTCTATTAATATCATCTTTCAAAATGGAATCAGGAGTCATAGGAAGCAAAGTAATATCTTTATCCTTATGAACAAGAGTATAGTGATTGTTTCTACCATGGTGTACAGAATTTTTATCAAATTGCCATGGTCTACCAAGTAATAAGGAACATGCTTGCATAGGTACCACATCACAATCAACATAATAAGCATATGTAGAGATACTAAAATGCACACGAACAGTACGTGTTACCTTAACCTTGCCGCTGTTGTTGAACCATTGGATGTAGTAAGGATGTGGATGTGGTCTTGTGGTGAGAGAAAGCTTCTCCACCATCTCCATGCTAGCCAAGTTGTTGCAGCTCCCTCCGTCTATGATGACGCGCACAGAACGTTCCTTCACAACTCCCTTGGTATGGAACAAATTGTGCCTCTGATTTTGCTCAGCTTGTGTGACCTACACACTCAAAACACGTTGAGCAACTAAACATTCATACCTGTCAGCGTCTTCAGGAGCCATGTATTGCGTCTCATGATCAGAATCATCTCCACCATGTTCTTCACGTGTAATAAGAGCCAAAGTCTCCTCATCATAGTCACTAGCGGACTCATATCCACCATC